>NW_027474566.1:0-36250 GCF_050947335.1 Megachile rotundata
ATCATATAAGCATAATATGGCTAATAATATGAGTTAGATTGATAATAATAAGAGTAATAAGTATAGTAATTGTCGTTCTATCGATCATATAAGCATAATATGGCTAATAATATGAGTTAGAATGTTAATAGTAAGAGTAATTAGTGTAGTAATTGTCGTTCTATCGATCATATCTGCATAATATGGCTAATAATATGAGTTAGATTGATAATAATAAGAGTACTAAGTATAGTAATTGTCGTTCTATCGATCATATAAGCATAATATGGCTAATAATATGAGTTAGATTGATAATAATAAGAGTAATAAGTATAGTTATTGCCGTTCTATCGATCATATCTGCATAATATGGTTAGTAATATGAGTTAGATTGATAATAGTGAGTGTAATAAGTATAGTAATTGTCGTTCTATTGGACATATGACCATAATATGGCTAATACTATGAGTTAGATTGATAATAATAAGAGTAATAAGTATAGTAATTGTCGTTCTATCGATCATATAAGCATAATATGGCTAATAATATGAGTTAGATTGATAATAATAAGAGTAACAAGTATAGTTATTGTCGTTCTATCGATCATATCTGCATAATATGGATAATAATATGAGTTAGATTAATAATAGTGAGTGTAATAAGTATAGTAATTGTCGTTCTATTGGTCATATGACCATAATATGGCTAATAATATGAGCTAGATTGATAATAATAAGAGTAATAAGTATAGTAATTGTCGTTCTATCGATCATATCTTCATAATATGGTTAATAATAGGAGTTAGATTGGTAATAATAAGAGTAATTAGTATAGTAATTGTCGTTCTATCGATTATATAAGCATAATATGGCTAATAATATGAGCTAGATTGATAATGATAAGAGTAATAAGTATAGTATTTGTCGTTCTATCGATCATATAAGCATAATACAGCTAATAATATGAGTTACATTGATAATAATAAGAGTAATGAGTATAGTAATTGTCGTTCTATCGATCATATAAGCTTAATATGGCTAATAATATGAGTTAGATTGATAATAATAAGAGTAATAAGTATAGTTATTGCCGTTCTATCGATCATATCTGCATAATATGGTTAGTAATATGAGTTGGATTGATAATAGTGAGTGTAATAAGTATAGTAATTGTCGTTCTATTGGACATATGACCATAATATGGCTAATAATATGAGTTAGATTGATAATAATAAGAGTAATAAGTATAGTAATTGTCGTTCTATCGATCATATCTTCATAATATGGTTAATAATACGAGCTAGATTGGTAATAATAAGAGTAATTAGTATAGTAATTGTCGTTCTATCGATTATATAAGCATAATATGGCTAATAATATGAGGTAGATTGATAATGATAAGAGTAATAAGTATAGTAATTGTCGTTCTATCGATCATATCTGCATAATATGGTTGATAATATGAGTTAGATTGATAAAAGTGAGTGTAATAAGTGTAGTAATTGTCGTTCTATTGATCATATAAGCATAATATGGCTAATAATATGAGTTAGATTGATAATAATAAGAGTAATAAGTATAGTAATTGTCGTTCTATCGATCATATAAGCATAATATGGCTAATAATATGAGTTAGAATGTTAATAATAAGAGTAATTAGTGTAGTAATTGTCGTTCTATCGATCATATCTGCATAATATGGCTAATAATATGAGTTAGATTGATAATAATAAGAGTAATAAGTATAGTTATTGCCGTTCTATCGATCATATCTGCATAATATGGTTAGTAATATGAGTTAGATTGATAATAGTGAGTGTAATAAGTATAGTAATTGTCGTTCTATTGGACATATGACCATAATATGGCTAATACTATGAGTTAGATTGATAATAATAAGAGTAATAAGTATAGTAATTGTCGTTCTATCGATCATATAAGCATAATATGGCTAATAATATGAGTTAGATTGATAATAATAAGAGTAACAAGTATAGTTATTGTCGTTCTATCGATCATATCTGCATAATATGGATAATAATATGAGTTAGATTGATAATAGTGAGTGTAATAAGTATAGTAATTGTCGTTCTATTGGTCATATGACCATAATATGGCTAATAATATGAGCTAGATTGATAATAATAAGAGTAATAAGTATAGTAATTGTCGTTCTATCGATCATATCTTCATAATATGGTTAATAATAGGAGTTAGATTGGTAATAATAAGAGTAATTAGTATAGTAATTGTCGTTCTATCGATTATATAAGCATAATATGGCTAATAATATGAGCTAGATTGATAATGATAAGAGTAATAAGTATAGTATTTGTCGTTCTATCGATCATATAAGCATAATACAGCTAATAATATGAGTTACATTGATAATAATAAGAGTAATGAGTATAGTAATTGTCGTTCTATCGATCATATAAGCATAATATGGCTAATAATATGAGTTAGATTGATAAAAATAAGAGTAGTAAGTATAGTAATTGTCGTTCTATCGGTCATAGGACCATAATATGGCTAATGATATGAGTTAGATTGATAATGATAAGAGTAGTAAGTATAGTAATTGTCGTTCTATCGATTATATCTCCATAATATGGTTAGAAATATGAGTTAGATTGATAATAGTGAGTGTAATCAGTGTAGTAATTGTCGTTCTATCGATCATATAAGCATAATATGGCTAATAATATGAGTTAGATTGATAATAATAAGAGTAGTGAGTATAGTAATTGTCGTTCTATCGAGCATATAAGCATAATATGGCTAATAATATGAGTTAGATTGATAATAATAAGAGTAATAAGTATAGTTATTGCCGTTCTATCGATCATATCTGCATAATATGGTTAGTAATATGAGTTAGATTGATAATAGTGAGTGTAATAAGTATAGTAATTGTCGTTCTATTGGTCATATGACCATAATATGGCTAATAATATGAGTTAGATTGATAATAATAAGAGTAATAAGTATAGTAATTGTAGTTCTATCGATCATATAAGCATAATATGGCTAATAATATGAGTTAGATTGATAATAATAAGAGTAATAAGTATAGTAATTGTCGTTCTATCGATCATATAAGCATAATATGGCTAATAATATGAGTTAGATTGATAATAATAAGAGTAACAAGTATAGTTATTGTCGTTCTATCGATCATATCTGCATAATATGGATAATAATATGAGTTAGATTGATAATAGTCAGTGTAATAAGTATAGTAATTGTCGTTCTATTGGTCATATGACCATAGTATGGCTAATAATATGAGTTAGATTGATAATAATAAGAGTAATAAGTATAGTAATTGTCGTTCTATCGATCATATCTTCATAATATGGTTAATAATAGGAGTTAGATTGGTAATAATAAGAGTAATTAGTATAGTAATTGTCGTTCTATCGATTATATAAGCATGATATGGCTAATAATATGAGCTAGATTGATAATGATAAGAGTAATAAGTATAGTATTTGTCGTTCTATCGATCATATAAGCATAATACAGCTAATAATATGAGTTACATTGATAATAATAAGAGTAATGAGTATAGTAATTGGCGTTCTATCGATCATATAAGCATAATATGGCTAATGATATGAGTTAGATTGGTAATAATAAGAGTAATTAGTATAGTAATTGTCGTTCTATCGATCATATCTTCATAATATGGTTAATAATAGGAGCTAGATTGGTAATAATAAGAGTAATTAGTATAGTAATTGTCGTTCTATCGATTATATAAGCATAATATGGCTAATAATATGAGCTAGATTGATAATGATAAGAGTAATAAGTATAGTAATTGTCGTTCTATCGATCATATCTGCATAATATGGTTGAAAATATGAGTTAGATTGATAAAAGTGAGTGTAATAAGTGTAGTAATTGTCGTTCTATTGATCATATAAGCATAATATGGCTAATAATATGAGTTAGATTGATAATAATAAGAGTAACAAGTATAGTTATTGTCGTTCTATCGATCATATCTGCATAATATGGATAATAATATGAGTTAGATTGATAATAGTCAGTGTAATAAGTATAGTAATTGTCGTTCTATTGGTCATATGACCATAGTATGGCTAATAATATGAGTTAGATTGATAATAATAAGAGTAATAAGTATAGTAATTGTCGTTCTATCGATCATATCTTCATAATATGGTTAATAATAGGAGTTAGATTGGTAATAATAAGAGTAATTAGTATAGTAATTGTCGTTCTATCGATTATATAAGCATGATATGGCTAATAATATGAGCTAGATTGATAATGATAAGAGTAATAAGTATAGTAATTGTCGTTCTATCGATCATATAAGCATAATATGGCTAATAATATGAGTTAGATTGATAATAATAAGAGTAATAAGTATAGTTATTGCCGTTCTATCGATCATATCTGCATAATATGGCTAATAATATGAGTTAGATTGATAATAATAAGAGTACTAAGTATAGTAATTGTCGTTCTATCGATCATATAAGCATAATATGGCTAATAATATGAGTTAGATTGATAATAATAAGAGTAACAAGTATAGTTATTGTCGTTCTATCGATCATATCTGCATAATATGGATAATAATATGAGTTAGATTGATAATAGTGAGTGTAATAAGTATAGTAATTGTCGTTCTATTGGTCATATGACCATAATATGGCTAATAATATGAGCTAGATTGATAATAATAAGAGTAATAAGTATAGTAATTGTCGTTCTATCGATCATATCTTCATAATATGGTTAATAATAGGAGTTAGATTGGTAATAATAAGAGTAATTAGTATAGTAATTGTCGTTCTATCGATTATATAAGCATAATATGGCTAATAATATGAGCTAGATTGATAATGATAAGAGTAATAAGTATAGTATTTGTCGTTCTATCGATCATATAAGCATAATACAGCTAATAATATGAGTTACATTGATAATAATAAGAGTAATGAGTATAGTAATTGGCGTTCTATCGATCATATAAGCATAATATGGCTAATGATATGAGTTAGATTGGTAATAATAAGAGTAATTAGTATAGTAATTGTCGTTCTATCGATCATATCTTCATAATATGGTTAATAATAGGAGCTAGATTGGTAATAATAAGAGTAATTAGTATAGTAATTGTCGTTCTATCGATTATATAAGCATAATATGGCTAATAATATGAGCTAGATTGATAATGATAAGAGTAATAAGTATAGTAATTGTCGTTCTATCGATCATATCTGCATAATATGGTTGAAAATATGAGTTAGATTGATAAAAGTGAGTGTAATAAGTGTAGTAATTGTCGTTCTATTGATCATATAAGCATAATATGGCTAATAATATGAGTTAGATTGATAATAATAAGAGTAATAAGTATAGTAATTGTCGTTCTATCGATCATATAAGCATAATATGGCTAATAATATGAGTTAGAATGTTAATAATAAGAGTAATTAGTGTAGTAATTGTCGTTCTATCGATCATATCTGCATAATATGGCTAATAATATGAGTTAGATTGATAATAATAAGAGTACTAAGTATAGTAATTGTCGTTCTATCGATCATATAAGCATAATATGGCTAATAATATGAGTTAGATTGATAATAATAAGAGTAATAAGTATAGTTATTGCCGTTCTATCGATCATATCTGCATAATATGGTTAGTAATATGAGTTAGATTGATAATAGTGAGTGTAATAAGTATAGTAATTGTCGTTCTATTGGACATATGACCATAATATGGCTAATACTATGAGTTAGATTGATAATAATAAGAGTAATAAGTATAGTAATTGTCGTTCTATCGATCATATAAGCATAATATGGCTAATAATATGAGTTAGATTGATAATAATAAGAGTAACAAGTATAGTTATTGTCGTTCTATCGATCATATCTGCATAATATGGATAATAATATGAGTTAGATTGATAATAGTGAGTGTAATAAGTATAGTAATTGTCGTTCTATTGGTCATATGACCATAATATGGCTAATAATATGAGCTAGATTGATAATAATAAGAGTAATAAGTATAGTAATTGTCGTTCTATCGATCATATCTTCATAATATGGTTAATAATAGGAGTTAGATTGGTAATAATAAGAGTAATTAGTATAGTAATTGTCGTTCTATCGATTATATAAGCATAATATGGCTAATAATATGAGCTAGATTGATAATGATAAGAGTAATAAGTATAGTATTTGTCGTTCTATCGATCATATAAGCATAATACAGCTAATAATATGAGTTACATTGATAATAATAAGAGTAATGAGTATAGTAATTGTCGTTCTATCGATCATATAAGCTTAATATGGCTAATAATATGAGTTAGATTGATAATAATAAGAGTAATAAGTATAGTTATTGCCGTTCTATCGATCATATCTGCATAATATGGTTAGTAATATGAGTTAGATTGATAATAGTGAGTGTAATAAGTATAGTAATTGTCGTTCTATTGGACATATGACCATAATATGGCTAATAATATGAGTTAGATTGATAATAATAAGAGTAATAAGTATAGTAATTGTCGTTCTATCGATCATATCTTCATAATATGGTTAATAATAGGAGCTAGATTGGTAATAATAAGAGTAATTAGTATAGTAATTGTCGTTCTATCGATTATATAAGCATAATATGGCTAATAATATGAGGTAGATTGATAATGATAAGAGTAATAAGTATAGTAATTGTCGTTCTATCGATCATATCTGCATAATATGGTTGATAATATGAGTTAGATTGATAAAAGTGAGTGTAATAAGTGTAGTAATTGTCGTTCTATTGATCATATAAGCATAATATGGCTAATGATATGAGTTAGATTGATAATAATAAGAGTAATAAGTATAGTAATTGTCGTTCTATCGATCATATAAGCATAATATGGCTAATAATATGAGTTAGAATGTTAATAATAAGAGTAATTAGTGTAGTAATTGTCGTTCTATCGATCATATCTGCATAATATGGCTAATAATATGAGTTAGATTGATAATAATAAGAGTACTAAGTATAGTAATTGTCGTTCTATCGATCATATAAGCATAATATGGCTAATAATATGAGTTAGATTGATAATAATAAGAGTAATAAGTATAGTTATTGCCGTTCTATCGATCATATCTGCATAATATGGTTAGTAATATGAGTTAGATTGATAATAGTGAGTGTAATAAGTATAGTAATTGTCGTTCTATTGGACATATGACCATAATATGGCTAATACTATGAGTTAGATTGATAATAATAAGAGTAATAAGTATAGTAATTGTCGTTCTATCGATCATATAAGCATAATATGGCTAATAATATGAGTTAGATTGATAATAATAAGAGTAACAAGTATAGTTATTGTCGTTCTATCGATCATATCTGCATAATATGGATAATAATATGAGTTAGATTGATAATAGTGAGTGTAATAAGTATAGTAATTGTCGTTCTATTGGTCATATGACCATAATATGGCTAATAATATGAGCTAGATTGATAATAATAAGAGTAATAAGTATAGTAATTGTCGTTCTATCGATCATATCTTCATAATATGGTTAATAATAGGAGTTAGATTGGTAATAATAAGAGTAATTAGTATAGTAATTGTCGTTCTATCGATTATATAAGCATAATATGGCTAATAATATGAGCTAGATTGATAATGATAAGAGTAATAAGTATAGTATTTGTCGTTCTATCGATCATATAAGCATAATACAGCTAATAATATGAGTTACATTGATAATAATAAGAGTAATGAGTATAGTAATTGTCGTTCTATCGATCATATAAGCATAATATGGCTAATAATATGAGTTAGATTGATAAAAATAAGAGTAGTAAGTATAGTAATTGTCGTTCTATCGGTCATAGGACCATAATATGGCTAATGATATGAGTTAGATTGATAATGATAAGAGTAGTAAGTATAGTAATTGTCGTTCTATCGATTATATCTCCATAATATGGTTAGAAATATGAGTTAGATTGATAATAGTGAGTGTAATCAGTGTAGTAATTGTCGTTCTATTGGTCATATGACCATAATATGGCTAATAATATGAGTTAGATTGATAATAATAAGAGTAATAAGTATAGTAATTGTAGTTCTATCGATCATATAAGCATAATACAGCTAATAATATGAGTTACATTGATAATAATAAGAGTAATGAGTATAGTAATTGGCGTTCTATCGATCATATAAGCATAATATGGCTAATGTTATGAGTTAGATTGGTAATAATAAGAGTAATTAGTATAGTAATTGTCGTTCTATCGATCATATCTTCATAATATGGTTAATAATAGGAGCTAGATTGGTAATAATAAGAGTAATTAGTATAGTAGTTGTCGTTCTATCGATTATATAAGCATAATATGGCTAATAGTATGAGCTAGATTGATAATGATAAGAGTAATAAGTATAGTAATTGTCGTTCTATCGATCATATCTGCATAATATGGTTGAAAATATGAGTTAGATTGATAAAAGTGAGTGTAATAAGTGTAGTAATTGTCGTTCTATTGATCATATAAACATAATATGGCTAATAATATGAGTTAGATTGATAATAATAAGAGTAATAAGTATAGTAATTGTCGTTCTATCGATCATATAAGTATAATATGGCTAATAATATGAGTTAAAATGTTAATAATAAGAGTAATTAGTGTAGTAATTGTCGTTCTATCGATCATATCTGCATAATATGGCTAATAATATGAGTTAGATTGATAATAATAAGAGTACTAAGTATAGTAATTGTCGTTCTATCGATCATATAAGCATAATATGGCTAATAATATGAGTTAGATTGATAATAATAAGAGTAATAAGTATAGTTATTGCCATTCTATCGATCATATCTGCATAATATGGTTAGTAATATGAGTTAGATTGATAATAGTGAGTGTAATAAGTATAGTAATTGTCGTTCTATTGGACATATGACCATAATATGGCTAATACTATGAGTTAGATTGATAATAATAAGAGTAATAAGTATAGTAATTGTCGTTCTATCGATCATATAAGCATAATATGGCTAATAATATGAGTTAGATTGATAATAATAAGAGTAACAAGTATAGTTATTGTCGTTCTATCGATCATATCTGCATAATATGGATAATAATATGAGTTAGATTGATAATAGTGAGTGTAATAAGTATAGTAATTGTCGTTCTATTGGTCATATGACCATAGTATGGCTAATAATATGAGCTAGATTGATAATAATAAGAGTAATAAGTATAGTAATTGTCGTTCTATCGATCATATCTTCATAATATGGTTAATAATAGGAGTTAGATTGGTAATAATAAGAGTAATTAGTATAGTAATTGTCGTTCTATCGATTATATAAGCATAATATGGCTAATAATATGAGCTAGATTGATAATGATAAGAGTAATAAGTATAGTATTTGTCGTTCTATCGATCATATAAGCATAATACAGCTAATAATATGAGTTACATTGATAATAATAAGAGTAATGAGTATAGTAATTGTCGTTCTATCGATCATATAAGCTTAATATGGCTAATAATATGAGTTAGATTGATAATAATAAGAGTAACAAGTATAGTTATTGTCGTTCTATCGATCATATCTGCATAATATGGATAATAATATGAGTTAGATTGATAATAGTGAGTGTAATAAGTATAGTAATTGTCGTTCTATTGGTCATATGACCATAATATGGCTAATAATATGAGTTAGATTGATAATAATAAGAGTAACAAGTATAGTTATTGTCGTTCTATCGATCATATCTGCATAATATGGATAATAATATGAGTTAGATTGATAATAGTCAGTGTAATAAGTATAGTAATTGTCGTTCTATTGGTCATATGACCATAGTATGGCTAATAATATGAGTTAGATTGATAATAATAAGAGTAATAAGTGTAGTAATTGTCGTTCTATCGATCATATCTTCATAATATGGTTAATAATAGGAGTTAGATTGGTAATAATAAGAGTAATTAGTATAGTAATTGTCGTTCTATCGATTATATAAGCATAATATGGCTAATAATATGAGCTAGATTGATAATGATAAGAGTAATAAGTATAGTAATTGTCGTTCTATCGATCATATCTGCATAATATAGTTAATAGTATGAGTTAGATTGATAATAGTGAGTGTAATAAGTATAGTAATTGTCGTTCTATTGGTCATATGACCATAATATGGGTAATAATATGAGTTAGATTGATAATAATAAGAGTAATAAGTATAGTAATTGTAGTTCTATCGATCATATCTTCATAATATGGTTAATAATAGGAGTTAGATTGGTAATAATAAGAGTAATTAGTATAGTAGTTGTCGTTCTATCGATTATATAAGCATAATATGGCTAATAATATGAGTTAGATTGATAATAATAAGAGTAATAAGTATAGTTATTGCCGTTCTATCGATCATATAAGCATAATATGGCTAATGATATGAGTTAGATTGATAATAATAAGAGTAATAAGTATAGTAATTGTCGTTCTATCGATCATATACGAGGTGTGACACAAAAGTAACGAGACTAGGTCTGTAACTTGAAAAAACAATGGAATTGACAGCAATTGTTTTTGTGGCATCATCCCACATACCTCCTTTATCCATGTTGCAAATTTCGATTGAATCGGTCATACCATTTGGAAGTATTGCGTTATTTAGTGAACACGTGCAACTGCATTTTGCCGGAAAAATGTCTAACGTAAAAACCGAACAGCGAATAAACATCAAGTTTCTTGTAAAATTTGTTGAAATTTGTTTTAACATGTGATGAGACATGGAGTTTTACCTATGACCCACAAAGTAAGTGCCAGTCGATGCAGTGGAAATCTTCAGGATCCCCAAAACCCAAAAAAACAGGCATGTCAAAATCAAAATTCGACATTAATGGAATTGTAATGATTGAGTGGTTTCCCAGTGATCAGACTGTTAACCAACACTATTACATTGAAGTACTAAAAAGATTTAGTGAAAAAATTAGGAAAAAAAGGCCACAGTTGTGGAGCGATGGATGGCTGTTGCAGCAGGACGATGCACCCGCTCACACGGCACTGTCTGTCAAGCAGTTTCTGACCAGCAAAAATATTACTTGGATGGGGCATCCTCCTTATTCACCTGATTTGGATCCATGCGACTTTTTTTTATTTCCTAAAGTTAAATTTTGCTTAAAGGGAACCCATTTCACCTCAGTTGAAGAGATTCAGGCAAAAACGGAGAATCTCCCGAAAGGACTTTCAAAAACCTCGTTCCAGAATTGTTACCAGCAATGGCAGCGTCGAATGCATAAGTGTGTGAATGCTGAAGGGGACTACTTTGAAGGTGATAATGTCACGGAGAACTGATTCTACAGGTACAATGATTTATTGGACCAGTCTCCTTACTTTTGTGTCACACCTCGTAAGCATAATATGGCTAATAATATGAGTTAGATTGATAATGATAAGAGTAGTAAGTATAGTAATTGTCGTTCTATCAATTATATCTCCATAATATGGTTAGTAATATGAGTTAGATTGATAATAGTGAGTGTAATAAGTGTAGTAATTTTCTTTCTATCGATCATATAAGCATAATATGGCTAATAATATGAGTTAGATTGATAATAATAAGAGTAATAAGTATAGTAATTGTAGTTCTATCGATCATATCTTCATAATATGGTTAATAATAGGAGGTAGATTGGTAATAATAAGACTAATTAGTATAGTAATTGTCGTTCTATCGATCATATCTGCATAATATGGTTAATAATATGAGTTAGATTGATAATAGTGAGTGTAATAAGTTTAGTAATTGTCGTTCTATCGATCATATAAGCATAATATAGCTAATAATATGAGTTACATTGATAATAATAAGAGTAATGAGTATAGTAATTGTCGTTCTATCGATCATATAAGCATAATATGGCTAATAATATGAGTTAGATTGATAATAATAAGAGTAGTAAGTATAGTAATTGTCGTTCTATCGGTCATATGACCATAATATGGCTAATAATATGAGTTAGATTGATAATAATAAGAGTAATGAGTATAGTAATTGGCGACCTATCGATCATATAAGCATAATATGGCTAATGATATGAGTTAGATTGATAATGATAAGAGTAGTAAGTATAGTAATTGTCGTTCTATCGATCATATCTGCATTATATGGTTAGTAATATGAGTTAGATTGATAATAGTGAGTGTAATAAGTATAGTAATTGTCGTTCTATTGGTCATATGACCATAATATGGCTAATAATATGAGTTAGATTGATAATAATAAGAGTAATAAGTATAGTAATTGTAGTTCTATCGATCATATCTTCATAATATGGTTAATAATAGGAGTTAGATTGGTAATAATAAGAGTAGTTAGTATAGTAATTGTCGTTCTATCGATTATATAAGCATAATATGGCTAATAATATGAGTTAGATTGATAATAATAAGAGTAATAAATATAGTTATTGTCGTTCTATCGATCATATCTGCATAATATGGTTAATAGTATGTGTTAGATTGATAATAGTGAGTGTAATAAGTATAGTAAGTGTCGTTCTATCGATTATATAAGCATAATATGGCTAATAATATGAGTTAGATTGATAATAATAAGAGTAATAAGTATAGTTATTGTCGTTCTATCGATCATATCCGCATAATATGGCTAATAATATGAGTTAGATTGATAATAATAAGAGAAATAAGTATAGTAATTGTCGTTCTATCAATTATATCTCCATAATATGGTTAGTAATATGAGTTAGATTGATAATAGTGAGTGTAATAAGTGTAGTAATTTTCTTTCTATCGATCATATAAGCATAATATGGCTAATAATATGAGTTAGATTGATAATAATAAGAGTAATAAGTATAGTAATTGTAGTTCTATCGATCATATCTTCATAATATGGTTAATAATAGGAGGTAGATTGGTAATAATAAGACTAATTAGTATAGTAATTGTCGTTCTATCGATCATATCTGCATAATATGGTTAATAATATGAGTTAGATTGATAATAGTGAGTGTAATAAGTTTAGTAATTGTCGTTCTATCGATCATATAAGCATAATATAGCTAATAATATGAGTTACATTGATAATAATAAGAGTAATGAGTATAGTAATTGTCGTTCTATCGATCATATAAGCATAATATGGCTAATAATATGAGGTAGATTGATAATAATAAGAGTAGTAAGTATAGTAATTGTCGTTCTATCGGTCATATGACCATAATATGGCTAATAATATGAGTTAGATTGATAATAATAAGAGTAATGAGTATAGTAATTGGCGACCTATCGATCATATAAGCATAATATGGCTAATGATATGAGTTAGATTGATAATGATAAGAGTAGTAAGTATAGTAATTGTCGTTCTATCGATCATATCTGCATTATATGGTTAGTAATATGAGTTAGATTGATAATAGTGAGTGTAATAAGTATAGTAATTGTCGTTCTATTGGTCATATGACCATAATATGGCTAATAATATGAGTTAGATTGATAATAATAAGAGTAATAAGTATAGTAATTGTAGTTCTATCGATCATATCTTCATAATATGGTTAATAATAGGAGTTAGATTGGTAATAATAAGAGTAGTTAGTATAGTAATTGTCGTTCTATCGATTATATAAGCATAATATGGCTAATAATATGAGTTAGATTGATAATAATAAGAGTAATAAATATAGTTATTGTCGTTCTATCGATCATATCTGCATAATATGGTTAATAGTATGTGTTAGATTGATAATAGTGAGTGTAATAAGTATAGTAATTGTCGTTCTATCGATTATATAAGCATAATATGGCTAATAATATGAGTTAGATTGATAATAATAAGAGTAATAAGTATAGTTATTGTCGTTCTATCGATCATATCCGCATAATATGGCTAATAATATGAGTTAGATTGATAATAATAAGAGAAATAAGTATAGTAATTGTTGTTCGATCGATCATATAAGCATAATATGGCTAATAATATGAGTTAGAATGTTAATAATAAGAGTAATTAGGGTAGTAATTGTCGTTCTATCGATCATATCTGCTTAATATGGCTAATAATATGAGTTAGATTGATAATAATAAGAGTAATGAGTATAGTAATTGTCGTTCTATCGATCATATAAGCATAATATGGCTAATAATATGAGTTAGAATGTTAATAATAAGAGTAATTAGGGTAGTAATTGTCGTTCTATCGATCATATCTGCTTAATATGGCTAATAATATGAGTTAGATTGATAATAATAAGAGTAATGAGTATAGTAATTGTCGTTCTATCGATCATATAAGCATAATATGGCTAATAATATGAGTTAGATTGATAATAATAAGAGTAATAAGTATAGTAATTGTAGTTCTATCGATCATATCTTCATAATATGGTTAATAATAGGAGTTAGATTGGTAATAATAAGAGTAATTAGTATAGTAGTTGTCGTTCTATCGATTATATAAGCATAATATGGCTAATAATATGAGTTAGATTGATAATAATAAGAGTAATAAGTATAGTTATTGCCGTTCTATCGATCATATCTGCATAATATGGTTAGTAATATGAGTTAGATTGATAATAGTGAGTGTAATAAGTATAGTAATTGTCGTTCTATTGGTCATATGACCATAATATGGCTAATAATATGAGTTAGATTGATAATAATAAGAGTAATAAGTATAGTAATTGTAGTTCTATCGATCATATCTTCATAATATGGTTAATAATAGGAGTTAGATTGGTAATAATAAGAGTAATTAGTATAGTAATTGTCGTTCTATCGATCATATCTGCATAATATGGTTAATAATATGAGTTAGATTGATAATAGTGAATGTAATAAGTTTAGTAATTGTCGTTCTATCGATCATATAAGCATAATATAGCTAATAATATGAGTTACATTGATAATAATAAGAGTAATGAGTATAGTAATTGTCGTTCTATCGATCATATAAGCATAATATGGCTAATAATATTAGTTAGATTGATAATAATAAGAGTAGTAAGTATAGTAATTGTAGTTCTATCGATCATATCTTCATAATATGGTTAATAATAGGAGTTAGATTGGTAATAATAAGAGTAATAAGTATAGTAATTGTCGTTCTATCGATCATATAAGCATAATATGGCTAATAATATGAGTTAGATTGATAATAATAAGAGTAACAAGTATAGTTATTGTCGTTCTATCGATCATATCTGCATAATATGGATAATAATATGAGTTAGATTGATAATAGTCAGTGTAATAAGTATAGTAATTGTCGTTCTATTGGTCATATGACCATAATATGGCTAATAATATGAGTTAGATTGATAATAATAAGAGTAATAAGTATAGTAATTGTCGTTCTATCGATCATATCTTCATAATATGGTTAATAATAGGAGTTAGATTGGTAATAATAAGAGTAATTAGTATAGTAATTGTCGTTCTATCGATTATATAAGCATAATATGGCTAATAATATGAGCTAGATTGATAATGATAAGAGTAATAAGTATAGTTATTGTCGTTCTATCGATCATATCTGCATAATATGGATAATAATATGAGTTAGATTGATAATAGGCAGTGTAATAAGTATAGTAATTGTCGTTCTATTGGTCATATGACCATAATATGGCTAATAATATGAGTTAGATTGATAATAATAAGAGTAATAAGTATAGTAATTGTCGTTCTATCGATCATATCTTCATAATATGGTTAATAATAGGAGTTAGATTGGTAATAATAAGAGTAATGAGTATAGTAATTGTCGTTCTATCGATCATATAAGCATAATATGGCTAATGATATGAGTTAGATTGATAATGATAAGAGTAGTAAGTATAGTAATTGTCGTTCCATCGATTATATCTCCATAATATGGTTAGTAATATGAGTTAGATTGATAATAGTGAGTGTAATAAGTGTAGTAATTGTCGTTCTATCGATCATATAAGCATAATATGGCTAATAATATGAGTTAGATTGATAATAATAAGAGTAGTAAGTATAGTAATTGTCGTCCTATCGAGCATATAAGCATAATATGGCTAATAATATGAGTTAGATTGATAATAATAAGTGTAGTAAGTATAGTTATTGCCGTTCTATCGATCATATCTGCATAATATGGTTAGTAATATGAGTTAGATTGATAATAGTGAGTGTAATAAGTATAGTAATTGTCGTTCTATTGGACATATGACCATAATATGGCTAATAATATGAGTTAGATTGATAATAATAAGAGTAATAAGTATAGTAATTGTCGTTCTATCGATCATATCTTCATAATATGGTTAATAATAGGAGCTAGATTGGTAATAATAAGAGTAATTAGTATAGTAATTTTCGTTCTATCGATTATATAAGCATAATATGGCTAATAATATGAGTTAGATTGATAATAATAAGAGTAGTAAGTATAGTAATTGTCGTTCTATCGGTCATATGACCATAATATGGCTAATAATATGAGTTAGATTGATAATAATAAGAGTAATAAGTATAGTAATTGTGGTTCTATCGATCATATCTTCATAATATGGTTAATAATAGGAGTTAGATTGGTAATAATAAGAGTAGTTAGTATAGTAATTGTCGTTCTATCGATTATATAAGCATGATATGGCTAATAATATGAGTTAGATTGATAATAATAAGAGTAATAAGAATAGTAATTGTCGTTCTATCGATCATATCTTCATAATATGGTTAATAATAGGAGTTAGATTGATAATAATAAGAGTAGTAAGTATAGTAATTGTCGTTCTATCGATCATATAAGCATAATATGGCTAATAATATGAGTTAGATTGATAATAATAAGAGTAGTAAGTATAGTAATTGTCGTTCTATCGGTCATATACCCATAATATGGCTAATAATATGAGTTAGATTGATAATAATAAGAGTAATGAGTATAGTAATTGTCGTTCTATCGATCATATCTGCATAATATGGTTAATAATATGAGTTAGATTGATAATAGTGAGTGTAATAAGTTTAGTAATTGTCGTTCTATCGATCATATAAGCATAATACAGCTAAAAATATGAGTTACATTGATAATAATAAGAGTAATGAGTATAGTAATTGTCGTTCTATTGGACATATGACCATAATATGGCTAATACTATGAGTTAGATTGATAATAATAAGAGGAATAAGTATAGTAATTGTCGTTCTATCGATCATATCTTCATAATATAGTTAATAATAGGAGTTAGATTGGTAATAATAAGAGTAATTAGTATAGTAATTGTCGTTCTATCGATTATATAAGCATAATATGGCTAATAATATGAGCTAGATTGATAATGATAAGAGTAATAAGTATAGTAATTTTCGTTCTATCGATCATATAAGCATAATATGGCTAATGATATGAGTTAGATTGATTATAATAAGAGTAGTAAGTATAGTAATTGTCGTTCTATCGATCATATAAGCATAATATGGCTAATAATATGAGTTAGATTGATAATAATAAGAGTAGTAAGTATAGTAATTGTCGTTCTATCGATCATATAAGCATAATATGGCTAATGATATGAGTTACATTGATAATAATAAGAGTAGTAAGTATAGTAATTGTCGTTCTATCGATCATATAAGCATAATATGGCTAATAATATAAGTTAGATTGATAATAATAAGAGTAGTAAGTATAGTAATTGTCGTTCTATCGGTCATATACCCATAATATGGCTAATAATATGAGTTCGATTGATAATAATAAGAGTAATGAGTATAGTAATTGTCGTTCTATCGATCATATCCGCATAATATGGCTAATAATATGAGTTAGATTGATAATAATAAGAGTAATAAGTATAGTTACTGTCGTTCTATCGATCATATCTGCATAATATGGATAATAATATGAGTTAGATTGATAATAGTGAGTGTAATAAGTATAGTAATTGTCGTTCTATTGGTCATATGACCATAATATGGCTAATAATATGAGTTAGATTGATAACAATAAGAGTAATAAGTATAGTAATTGTCGTTCTATCGATCATATCTTCATAATATGGTTAATAATAGGAGTTAGATTGGTAATAATAAGAGTAATTAGTATAGTAATTGTCGTTCTATCGATCATATAAGCATAATATGGCTAATATCATGAGTTAGATTGATAATAATAAGAGTAATGAGTATAGTAATTGTCGTTCTATCGATCATATAAGCATAATATGGCTAATGATATGAGTTAGGTTGATAATGATAAGAGTAGTAAGTATAGTAATTGTCGTTCTATCGATCATATCTGCATAATATGGTTAGTAATATGAGTTAGATTGATAATAGTGGGTGTAATAAGTATAGTAATTGTCGTTCTATTGGTCATATGACCATAATATGGCTAATAATATGAGTTAGATTGATAATAATAAGAGTAATAAGTATAGTAATTGTAGTTCTATCGATCATATCTTCATAATATGGTTAATAATAGGAGTTAGATTGGTAATAATAAGAGTAATTAGTATAGTAGTTGTCGTTCTATCGATTATATAAGCATAATATGGCTAATAATATGAGTTAGATTGATAATAATAAGAGTAGTAAGTATAGTAATTGTCGTTCTATCGATCATATAAGCATAATATGGCTAATAATATGAGTTAGATTGATAATAATAAGAGTAGTAAGTATAGTAATTGTCGTTCTATCGGTCATATACCCATAATATGGCTAATAATATGAGTTAGATTGATAATAATAAGAGTAATGAGTATAGTAATTGTCGTTCTATCGATCATATCTGCATAATATGGTTAATAATATGAGTTAGATTGATAATAGTGAGTGTAATAAGTATAGTAATTGTCGTTCTATTGGTCATATGACCATAATATGGCTAATAATATGAGTTAGATTGATAATAATAAGAGTAATAAGTATAGTAATTGTAGTTCTATCGATCATATCTTCATAATATGGTTAATAATAGGAGGTAGATTGGTAATAATAAGACTAATTAGTATAGTAATTGTCGTTCTATCGATCATATCTGCATAATATGGTTAATAATATGAGTTAGATTGATAATAGTGAGTGTAATAAGTTTAGTAATTGTCGTTCTATCGATCATATAAGCATAATATAGCTAATAATATGAGTTACATTGATAATAATAAGAGTAATGAGTATAGTAATTGTCGTTCTATCGATCATATAAGCATAATATGGCTAATAATATGAGTTAGATTGATAATAATAAGAGTAGTAAGTATAGTAATTGTCGTTCTATCGGTCATATGACCATAATATGGCTAATAATATGAGTTAGATTGATAATAATAAGAGTAATGAGTATAGTAATTGGCGACCTATCGATCATATAAGCATAATATGGCTAATGATATGAGTTAGATTGATAATGATAAGAGTAGTAAGTATAGTAATTGTCGTTCTATCGATCATATCTGCATTATATGGTTAGTAATATGAGTTAGATTGATAATAGTGAGTGTAATAAGTATAGTAATTGTCGCTCTATTGGTCATATGACCATAATATGGCTAATAATATGAGTTAGATTGATAATAATAAGAGTAATAAGTATAGTAATTGTAGTTCTATCGATCATATCTTCATAATATGGTTAATAATAGGAGTTAGATTGGTAATAATAAGAGTAGTTAGTATAGTAATTGTCGTTCTATCGATTATATAAGCATAATATGGCTAATAATATGAGTTAGATTGATAATAATAAGAGTAATAAATATAGTTATTGTCGTTCTATCGATCATATCTGCATAATATGGTTAATAGTATGTGTTAGATTGATAATAGTGAGTGTAATAAGTATAGTAAGTGTCGTTCTATCGATTATATAAGCATAATATGGCTAATAATATGAGTTAGATTGATAATAATAAGAGTAATAAGTATAGTTATTGTCGTTCTATCGATCATATCCGCATAATATGGCTAATAATATGAGTTAGATTGATAATAATAAGAGAAATAAGTATAGTAATTGTCGTTCTATCAATTATATCTCCATAATATGGTTAGTAATATGAGTTAGATTGATAATAGTGAGTGTAATAAGTGTAGTAATTTTCTTTCTATCGATCATATAAGCATAATATGGCTAATAATATGAGTTAGATTGATAATAATAAGAGTAATAAGTATAGTAATTGTAGTTCTATCGATCATATCTTCATAATATGGTTAATAATAGGAGGTAGATTGGTAATAATAAGACTAATTAGTATAGTAATTGTCGTTCTATCGATCATATCTGCATAATATGGTTAATAATATGAGTTAGATTGATAATAGTGAGTGTAATAAGTTTAGTAATTGTCGTTCTATCGATCATATAAGCATAATATAGCTAATAATATGAGTTACATTGATAATAATAAGAGTAATGAGTATAGTAATTGTCGTTCTATCGATCATATAAGCATAATATGGCTAATAATATGAGGTAGATTGATAATAATAAGAGTAGTAAGTATAGTAATTGTCGTTCTATCGGTCATATGACCATAATATGGCTAATAATATGAGTTAGATTGATAATAATAAGAGTAATGAGTATAGTAATTGGCGACCTATCGATCATATAAGCATAATATGGCTAATGATATGAGTTAGATTGATAATGATAAGAGTAGTAAGTATAGTAATTGTCGTTCTATCGATCATATCTGCATTATATGGTTAGTAATATGAGTTAGATTGATAATAGTGAGTGTAATAAGTATAGTAATTGTCGTTCTATTGGTCATATGACCATAATATGGCTAATAATATGAGTTAGATTGATAATAATAAGAGTAATAAGTATAGTAATTGTAGTTCTATCGATCATATCTTCATAATATGGTTAATAATAGGAGTTAGATTGGTAATAATAAGAGTAGTTAGTATAGTAATTGTCGTTCTATCGATTATATAAGCATAATATGGCTAATAATATGAGTTAGATTGATAATAATAAGAGTAATAAATATAGTTATTGTCGTTCTATCGATCATATCTGCATAATATGGTTAATAGTATGTGTTAGATTGATAATAGTGAGTGTAATAAGTATAGTAATTGTCGTTCTATCGATTATATAAGCATAATATGGCTAATAATATGAGTTAGATTGATAATAATAAGAGTAATAAGTATAGTTATTGTCGTTCTATCGATCATATCCGCATAATATGGCTAATAATATGAGTTAGATTGATAATAATAAGAGAAATAAGTATAGTAATTGTTGTTCGATCGATCATATAAGCATAATATGGCTAATAATATGAGTTAGAATGTTAATAATAAGAGTAATTAGGGTAGTAATTGTCGTTCTATCGATCATATCTGCTTAATATGGCTAATAATATGAGTTAGATTGATAATAATAAGAGTAATGAGTATAGTAATTGTCGTTCTATCGATCATATAAGCATAATATGGCTAATGATATGAGTTAGGTTGATAATGATAAGAGTAGTAAGTATAGTAATTGTCGTTCTATCGATCATATCTGCATAATATGGTTAGTAATATGAGTTAGATTGATAATAGTGAGTGTAATAAGTATAGTAATTGTCGTTCTATTGGTCATATGACCATAATATGGCTAATAATATGAGTTAGATTGATAATAATAAGAGTAATAAGTATAGTAATTGTAGTTCTATCGATCATATCTTCATAATATGGTTAATAATAGGAGTTAGATTGGTAATAATAAGAGTAATTAGTATAGTAGTTGTCGTTCTATCGATTATATAAGCATAATATGGCTAATAATATGAGTTAGATTGATAATAATAAGAGTAATAAGTATAGTTATTGCCGTTCTATCGATCATATCTGCATAATATGGTTAGTAATATGAGTTAGATTGATAATAGTGAGTGTAATAAGTATAGTAATTGTCGTTCTATTGGTCATATGAACATAATATGGCTAATAATATGAGTTAGATTGATAATAATAAGAGTAATAAGTATAGTAATTGTAGTTCTATCGATCATATCTTCATAATATGGTTAATAATAGGAGTTAGATTGGTAATAATAAGAGTAATTAGTATAGTAATTGTCGTTCTATCGATCATATCTGCATAATATGGTTAATAATATGAGTTAGATTGATAATAGTGAATGTAATAAGTTTAGTAATTGTCGTTCTATCGATCATATAAGCATAATATAGCTAATAATATGAGTTACATTGATAATAATAAGAGTAATGAGTATAGTAATTGTCGTTCTATCGATCATATAAGCATAATATGGCTAATAATATTAGTTAGATTGATAATAATAAGAGTAGTAAGTATAGTAATTGTAGTTCTATCGATCATATCTTCATAATATGGTTAATAATAGGAGTTAGATTGGTAATAATAAGAGTAATAAGTATAGTAATTGTCGTTCTATCGATCATATAAGCATAATATGGCTAATAATATGAGTTAGATTGATAATAATAAGAGTAACAAGTATAGTTATTGTCGTTCTATCGATCATATCTGCATAATATGGATAATAATATGAGTTAGATTGATAATAGTCAGTGTAATAAGTATAGTAATTGTCGTTCTATTGGTCATATGACCATAATATGGCTAATAATATGAGTTAGATTGATAATAATAAGAGTAATAAGTATAGTAATTGTCGTTCTATCGATCATATCTTCATAATATGGTTAATAATAGGAGTTAGATTGGTAATAATAAGAGTAATTAGTATAGTAATTGTCGTTCTATCGATTATATAAGCATAATATGGCTAATAATATGAGCTAGATTGATAATGATAAGAGTAATAAGTATAGTAATTGGTCGTTCTATCGATCATATAAGCATAATACAGCTAATAATATGAGTTGCATTGATAATAATAAGAGTAATGAGTATAGTAATTGTCGTTCTATCGATTATATAAGCTTAATATGGCTAATAATATGAGTTAGATTGATAATAATAAGAGTAGTAAGTATAGTAATAGTCGTTCTATCGGTCATAGGACCATAATATGGCTAATAATATGAGTTACATTGATAATAATAAGAGTAATGAGTATAGTAATTGTCGTTCTATCGATCATATAAGCATAATATGGCTAATGATATGAGTTAGATTGATAATGATAAGAGTAGTAAGTATAGTAATTGTCGTTCCATCGATTATATCTCCATAATATGGTTAGTAATATGAGTTAGATTGATAATAGTGAGTGTAATAAGTGTAGTAATTGTCGTTCTATCGATCATATAAGCATAATATGGCTAATAATATGAGTTAGATTGATAATAATAAGAGTAGTAAGTATAGTAATTGTCGTCCTATCGAGCATATAAGCATAATATGGCTAATAATATGAGTTAGATTGATAATAATAAGTGTAGTAAGTATAGTTATTGCCGTTCTATCGATCATATCTGCATAATATGGTTAGTAATATGAGTTAGATTGATAATAGTGAGTGTAATAAGTATAGTAATTGTCGTTCTATTGGTCATATGACCATAATATGGCTAATAATATGAGTTAGATTGATAATAATAAGAGTAATAAGTATAGTAATTGTGGTTCTATCGATCATATCTTCATAATATGGTTAATAATAGGAGTTAGATTGGTAATAATAAGAGTAGTTAGTATAGTAATTGTCGTTCTATCGATTATATAAGCATGATATGGCTAATAATATGAGTTAGATTGATAATAATAAGAGTAATAAGAATAGTAATTGTCGTTCTATTCGATCATATCTTCATAATATGGTTAATAATAGGAGTTAGATTGATAATAATAAGAGTAGTAAGTATAGTAATTGTCGTTCTATCGATCATATAAGCATAATACAGCTAAAAATATGAGTTACATTGATAATAATAAGAGTAATGAGTATAGTAATTGTCGTTCTATTGGACATATGACCATAATATGGCTAATACTATGAGTTAGATTGATAATAATAAGAGGAATAAGTATAGTCAATTGTCGTTCTATCGATCATATAAGCATAATATGGCTAATAATATGAGTTAGATTGATAATAATAAGAGTAATAAGTATAGTTATTGTCGTTCTATCGATCATATCTGCATAATATGGATAATAATATGTGTTAGATTGATAATAGTGAGTGTAATAAGTATAGTAATTGTCGTTCTATTGGTCATATGACCATAATATGGCTAATAATATGAGTTAGATTGATAATAATAAGAGTAATAAGTATAGTAATTGTCGTTCTATCGATCATATCTTCATAATATAGTTAATAATAGGAGTTAGATTGGTAATAATAAGAGTAATTAGTATAGTAATTGTCGTTCTATCGATTATATAAGCATAATATGGCTAATAATATGAGCTAGATTGATAATGATAAGAGTAATAAGTATAGTAATTGTCGTTCTATCGATCATATAAGCATAATATGGCTAATGATATGAGTTACATTGATAATAATAAGAGTAGTAAGTATAGTAATTGTCGTTCTATCGATCATATAAGCATAATATGGCTAATAATATAAGTTAGATTGATAATAATAAGAGTAGTAAGTATAGTAGTTGTCGTTCTATCGGTCATATACCCATAATATGGCTAATAATATGAGTTCGATTGATAATAATAAGAGTAATGAGTATAGTAATTGTCGTTCTATCGATCATATCCGCATAATATGGCTAATAATATGAGTTAGATTGATAATAATAAGAGTAATAAGTATAGTTACTGTCGTTCTATCGATCATATCTGCATAATATGGATAATAATATGAGTTAGATTGATAATAGTGAGTGTAATAAGTATAGTAATTGTCGTTCTATTGGTCATATGACCATAATATGGCTAATAATATGAGTTAGATTGATAACAATAAGAGTAATAAGTATAGTAATTGTCGTTCTATCGATCATATCTTCATAATATGGTTAATAATAGGAGTTAGATTGGTAATAATAAGAGTAATTAGTATAGTAATTGTCGTTCTATCGATCATATAAGCATAATATGGCTAATATCATGAGTTAGATTGATAATAATAAGAGTAATGAGTATAGTAATTGTCGTTCTATCGATCATATAAGCATAATATGGCTAATGATATGAGTTAGGTTGATAATGATAAGAGTAGTAAGTATAGTAATTGTCGTTCTATCGATCATATCTGCATAATATGGTTAGTATATGAGTTAGATTGATAATAGTGAGTGTAATAAGTATAGTAATTGTCGTTCTATTGGTCATATGACCATAATATGGCTAATAATATGAGTTAGATTGATAATAATAAGAGTAATAAGTATAGCAATTGTAGTTCTATCGATCATATCTTCATAATATGGTTAATAATAGGAGTTAGATTGGTAATAATAAGAGTAATTAGTATAGTAGTTGTCGTTCTATCGATTATATAAGCATAATATGGCTAATAATATGAGTTAGATTGATAATAATAAGAGTAGTAAGTATAGTAATTGTCGTTCTATCGATCATATAAGCATAATATGGCTAATATATGAGTTAGATTGATAATAATAAGAGTAATAAGTATAGTTATTGCCGTTCTATCGATCATATCTGCATAATATGGTTAGTAATATGAGTTAGATTGATAATAGTGAGTGTAATAAGTATAGTAATTGTCGTTCTATTGGACATATGACCATAATATGGCTAATAATATGAGTTAGATTGATAATAATAAGAGTAATAAGTATAGTAATTGTCGTTCTATCGATCATATCTTCATAATATGGTTAATAATAGGAGCTAGATTGGTAATAATAAGAGTAATTAGTATAGTAATTGTCGTTCTATCGATTATATAAGCATAATATGGCTAATAATATGAGGTAGATTGATAATGATAAGAGTAATAAGTATAGTAATTGTCGTTCTATCGATCATATCTGCATAATATGGTTGATAATATGAGTTAGATTGATAAAAGTGAGTGTAATAAGTGTAGTAATTGTCGTTCTATTGATCATATAAGCATAATATGGCTAATAATATGAGTTAGATTGATAATAATAAGAGTAATAAGTATAGTAATTGTCGTTCTATCGATCATATAAGCATAATATGGCTAATAATATGAGTTAGAATGTTAATAATAAGAGTAATTAGTGTAGTAATTGTCGTTCTATCGATCATATCTGCATAATATGGCTAATAATATGAGTTAGATTGATAATAATAAGAGTACTAAGTATAGTAATTGTCGTTCTATCGATCATATAAGCATAATATGGCTAATAATATGAGTTAGATTGATAATAATAAGAGTAATAAGTATAGTTATTGCCGTTCTATCGATCATATCTGCATAATATGGTTAGTAATATGAGTTAGATTGATAATAGTGAGTGTAATAAGTATAGTAATTGTCGTTCTATTGGACATATGACCATAATATGGCTAATACTATGAGTTAGATTGATAATAATAAGAGTAATAAGTATAGTAATTGTCGTTCTATCGATCATATAAGCATAATATGGCTAATAATATGAGTTAGATTGATAATAATAAGAGTAACAAGTATAGTTATTGTCGTTCTATCGATCATATCTGCATAATATGGATAATAATATGAGTTAGATTGATAATAGTGAGTGTAATAAGTATAGTAATTGTCGTTCTATTGGTCATATGACCATAATATGGCTAATAATATGAGCTAGATTGATAATAATAAGAGTAATAAGTATAGTAATTGTCGTTCTATCGATCATATCTTCATAATATGGTTAATAATAGGAGTTAGATTGGTAATAATAAGAGTAATTAGTATAGTAATTGTCGTTCTATCGATTATATAAGCATAATATGGCTAATAATATGAGCTAGATTGATAATGATAAGAGTAATAAGTATAGTATTTGTCGTTCTATCGATCATATAAGCATAATACAGCTAATAATATGAGTTACATTGATAATAATAAGAGTAATGAGTATAGTAATTGTCGTTCTATCGATCATATAAGCATATATGGCTAATAACATGAGTTAGATTGATAAAAATAAGAGTAGTAAGTATAGTAATTGTCGTTCTATCGGTCATAGGACCATAATATGGCTAATGATATGAGTTAGATGATAATGATAAGAGTAGTAAGTATAGTAATTGTCGTTCTATCGATTATATCTCCATAATATGGTTAGAAATATGAGTTAGATTGATAATAGTGAGTGTAATCAGTGTAGTAATTGTCGTTCTATCGATCATATAAGCATAATATGGCTAATAATATGAGTTAGATTGATAATAATAAGAGTAGTGAGTATAGTAATTGTCGTTCTATCGAGCATATAAGCATAATATGGCTAATAATATGAGTTAGATTGATAATAATAAGAGTAATAAGTATAGTTATTGCCGTTCTATCGATCATATCTGCATAATATGGTTAGTAATATGAGTTAGATTGATAATAGTGAGTGTAATAAGTATAGTAATTGTCGTTCTATTGGTCATATGACCATAATATGGCTAATAATATGAGTTAGATTGATAATAATAAGAGTAATAAGTATAGTAATTGTAGTTCTATCGATCATATAAGCATAATACAGCTAATAATATGAGTTACATTGATAATAATAAGAGTAATAAGTATAGTAATTGTCGTTCTATCGATCATATAAGCATAATATGGCTAATAATATGAGTTAGATTGATAATAATAAGAGTAATAAGTATAGTTATTGCCGTTCTATCGATCATATCTGCATAATATGGCTAATAATATGAGTTAGATTGATAATAATAAGAGTACTAAGTATAGTAATTGTCGTTCTATCGATCATATAAGCATAATATGGCTAATAATATGAGTTAGATTGATAATAATAAGAGTAACAAGTATAGTTATTGTCGTTCTATCGATCATATCTGCATAATATGGTTAGTAATATGAGTTAGATTGATAATAGTGAGTGCAATAAGTATAGTAATTGTCGTTCTATTGGACATATGACCATAATATGGCTAATACTATGAGTTAGATTGATAATAATAAGAGTAATAAGTATAGTAATTGTCGTTCTATCGATCATATAAGCATAATATGGCTAATAATATGAGTTAGATTGATAATAATAAGAGTAACAAGTATAGTTATTGTCGTTCTATCGATCATATCTGCATAATATGGATAATAATATGAGTTAGATTGATAATAGTGAGTGTAATAAGTATAGTAATTGTCGTTCTATTGGTCATATGACCATATATGGCTAATAATATGAGCTAGATTGATAATAATAAGAGTAATAAGTATAGTAATTGTCGTTCTATCGATCATATCTTCATAATATGGTTAATAATAGGAGTTAGATTGGTAATAATAAGAGTAATTAGTATAGTAATTGTCGTTCTATCGATTATATAAGCATAATATGGCTAATAATATGAGCTAGATTGATAATGATAAGAGTAATAAGTATAGTATTTGTCGTTCTATCGATCATATAAGCATAATACAGCTAATAATATGAGTTACATTGATAATAATAAGAGTAATGAGTATAGTAATTGTCGTTCTATCGATCATATAAGCTTAATATGGCTAATAATATGAGTTAGATTGATAATAATAAGAGTAATAAGTATAGTTATTGCCGTTCTATCGATCATATCTGCATAATATGGTTAGTAATATGAGTTAGATTGATAATAGTGAGTGTAATAAGTATAGTAATTGTCGTTCTATTGGACATATGACCATAATATGGCTAATAATATGAGTTAGATTGATAATAATAAGAGTAATAAGTATAGTAATTGTCGTTCTATCGATCATATCTTCATAATATGGTTAATAATAGGAGCTAGATTGGTAATAATAAGAGTAATTAGTATAGTAATTTTCGTTCTATCGATTATATAAGCATAATATGGCTAATAATATGAGTTAGATTGATAATAATAAGAGTAGTGAGTATAGTAATTGTCGTTCTATCGAGCATATAAGCATAGTATGGCTAATAATATGAGTTAGATTGATAATAATAAGAGTAATATGTATAGTTATTGCCGTTCTATCGATCATATCTGCATAATATGGTTAGTAATATGAGTTAGATTGATAATAGTGAGTGTAATAAGTATAGTAATTGTCGTTCTATTGGACATATGACCATAATATGGCTAATAATATGAGTTAGATTGATAATAATAAGAGTAATAAGTATAGTAATTGTCGTTCTATCGATCATATCTTCATAATATGGTTAATAATAGGAGCTAGATTGGTAATAATAAGAGTAATTAGTATAGTAATTTTCGTTCTATCGATTATATAAGCATAATATGGCTAATAATATGAGTTAGATTGATAATAATAAGAGTAGTAAGTATAGTAATTGTCGTTCTATCGGTCATATGACCATAATATGGCTAATAATATGAGTTAGATTGATAATAATAAGAGTAATGAGTATAGTAATTGGCGACCTATCGATCATATAAGCATAATATGGCTAATGATATGAGTTAGATTGATAATGATAAGAGTAGTAAGTATAGTAATTGTCGTTCTATCGATCATATCTGCATTATATGGTTAGTAATATGAGTTAGATTGATAATAGTGAGTGTAATAAGTATAGTAATTGTCGCTCTATTGGTCATATGACCATAATATGGCTAATAATATGAGTTAGATTGATAATAATAAGAGTAATAAGTATAGTAATTGTAGTTCTATCGATCATATCTTCATAATATGGTTAATAATAGGAGTTAGATTGGTAATAATAAGAGTAGTTAGTATAGTAATTGTCGTTCTATCGATTATATAAGCATAATATGGCTAATAATATGAGTTAGATTGATAATAATAAGAGTAATAAATATAGTTATTGTCGTTCTATCGATCATATCTGCATAATATGGTTAATAGTATGTGTTAGATTGATAATAGTGAGTGTAATAAGTATAGTAAGTGTCGTTCTATCGATTATATAAGCATAATATGGCTAATAATATGAGTTAGATTGATAATAATAAGAGTAATAAGTATAGTTATTGTCGTTCTATCGATCATATCCGCATAATATGGCTAATAATATGAGTTAGATTGATAATAATAAGAGAAATAAGTATAGTAATTGTCGTTCTATCAATTATATCTCCATAATATGGTTAGTAATATGAGTTAGATTGATAATAGTGAGTGTAATAAGTGTAGTAATTTTCTTTCTATCGATCATATAAGCATAATATGGCTAATAATATGAGTTAGATTGATAATAATAAGAGTAATAAGTATAGTAATTGTAGTTCTATCGATCATATCTTCATAATATGGTTAATAATAGGAGGTAGATTGGTAATAATAAGACTAATTAGTATAGTAATTGTCGTTCTATCGATCATATCTGCATAATATGGTTAATAATATGAGTTAGATTGATAATAGTGAGTGTAATAAGTTTAGTAATTGTCGTTCTATCGATCATATAAGCATAATATAGCTAATAATATGAGTTACATTGATAATAATAAGAGTAATGAGTATAGTAATTGTCGTTCTATCGATCATATAAGCATAATATGGCTAATAATATGAGGTAGATTGATAATAATAAGAGTAGTAAGTATAGTAATTGTCGTTCTATCGGTCATATGACCATAATATGGCTAATAATATGAGTTAGATTGATAATAATAAGAGTAATGAGTATAGTAATTGGCGACCTATCGATCATATAAGCATAATATGGCTAATGATATGAGTTAGATTGATAATGATAAGAGTAGTAAGTATAGTAATTGTCGTTCTATCGATCATATCTGCATTATATGGTTAGTAATATGAGTTAGATTGATAATAGTGGGTGTAATAAGTATAGTAATTGTCGTTCTATTGGTCATATGACCATAATATGGCTAATAATATGAGTTAGATTGATAATAATAAGAGTAATAAGTATAGTAATTGTAGTTCTATCGATCATATCTTCATAATATGGTTAATAATAGGAGTTAGATTGGTAATAATAAGAGTAGTTAGTATAGTAATTGTCGTTCTATCGATTATATAAGCATAATATGGCTAATAATATGAGTTAGATTGATAATAATAAGAGTAATAAATATAGTTATTGTCGTTCTATCGATCATATCTGCATAATATGGTTAATAGTATGTGTTAGATTGATAATAGTGAGTGTAATAAGTATAGTAATTGTCGTTCTATCGATTATATAAGCATAATATGGCTAATAATATGAGTTAGATTGATAATAATAAGAGTAATAAGTATAGTTATTGTCGTTCTATCGATCATATCCGCATAATATGGCTAATAATATGAGTTAGATTGATAATAATAAGAGAAATAAGTATAGTAATTGTTGTTCGATCGATCATATAAGCATAATATGGCTAATAATATGAGTTAGAATGTTAATAATAAGAGTAATTAGGGTAGTAATTGTCGTTCTATCGATCATATCTGCTTAATATGGCTAATAATATGAGTTAGATTGATAATAATAAGAGTAATGAGTATAGTAATTGTCGTTCTATCGATCATATAAGCATAATATGGCTAATGATATGAGTTAGGTTGATAATGATAAGAGTAGTAAGTATAGTAATTGTCGTTCTATCGATCATATCTGCATAATATGGTTAGTAATATGAGTTAGATTGATAATAGTGAGTGTAATAAGTATAGTAATTGTCGTTCTATTGGTCATATGACCATAATATGGCTAATAATATGAGTTAGATTGATAATAATAAGAGTAATAAGTATAGTAATTGTAGTTCTATCGATCATATCTTCATAATATGGTTAATAATAGGAGTTAGATTGGTAATAATAAGAGTAATTAGTATAGTAGTTGTCGTTCTATCGATTATATAAGCATAATATGGCTAATAATATGAGTTAGATTGATAATAGTGAATGTAATAAGTTTAGTAATTGTCGTTCTATCGATCATATAAGCATAATATAGCTAATAATATGAGTTACATTGATAATAATAAGAGTAATGAGTATAGTAATTGTCGTTCTATCGATCATATAAGCATAATATGGCTAATAATATTAGTTAGATTGATAATAATAAGAGTAGTAAGTATAGTAATTGTAGTTCTATCGATCATATCTTCATAATATGGTTAATAATAGGAGTTAGATTGGTAATAATAAGAGTAATAAGTATAGTAATTGTCGTTCTATCGATCATATAAGCATAATATGGCTAATAATATGAGTTAGATTGATAATAATAAGAGTAACAAGTATAGTTATTGTCGTTCTATCGATCATATCTGCATAATATGGATAATAATATGAGTTAGATTGATAATAGTCAGTGTAATAAGTATAGTAATTGTCGTTCTATTGGTCATATGACCGTAATATGGCTAATAATATGAGTTAGATTGATAATAATAAGAGTAATAAGTATAGTAATTGTCGTTCTATCGATCATATCTTCATAATATGGTTAATAATAGGAGTTAGATTGGTAATAATAAGAGTAATTAGTATAGTAATTGTCGTTCTATCGATTATATAAGCATAATATGGCTAATAATATGAGCTAGATTGATAATGATAAGAGTAATAAGTATAGTAATTGTCGTTCTATCGATCATATAAGCATAATACAGCTAATAATATGAGTTGCATTGATAATAATAAGAGTAATGAGTATAGTAATTGTCGTTCTATCGATTATATAAGCATAATATGGCTAATAATATGAGTTAGATTGATAATAATAAGAGTAGTAAGTATAGTAATAGTCGTTCTATCGGTCATAGGACCATAATATGGCTAATAATATGAGTTACATTGATAATAATAAGAGTAATGAGTATAGTAATTGTCGTTCTATCGATCATATAAGCATAATATGGCTAATGATATGAGTTAGATTGATAATGATAAGAGTAGTAAGTATAGTAATTGTCGTTCCATCGATTATATCTCCATAATATGGTTAGTAATATGAGTTAGATTGATAATAGTGAGTGTAATAAGTGTAGTAATTGTCGTTCTATCGATCATATAAGCATAATATGGCTAATATATGAGTTAGATTGATAATAATAAGAGTAGTAAGTATAGTAATTGTCGTCCTATCGAGCATATAAGCATAATATGGCTAATAATATGAGTTAGATTGATAATAATAAGTGTAGTAAGTATAGTTATTGCCGTTCTATCGATCATATCTGCATAATATGGTTAGTAATATGAGTTAGATTGATAATAGTGAGTGTAATAAGTATAGTAATTGTCGTTCTATTGGTCATATGACCATAATATGGCTAATAATATGAGTTAGATTGATAATAATAAGAGTAATAAGTATAGTAATTGTGGTTCTATCGATCATATCTTCATAATATGGTTAATAATAGGAGTTAGATTGTAATAATAAGAGTAGTTAGTATAGTAATTGTCGTTCTATCGATTATATAAGCATGATATGGCTAATAATATGAGTTAGATTGATAATAATAAGAGTAATAAGAATAGTAATTGTCGTTCTATCGATCATATCTTCATAATATGGTTAATAATAGGAGTTAGATTGATAATAATAAGAGTAGTAAGTATAGTAATTGTCGTTCTATCGATCATATAAGCATAATATGGCTAATAATATGAGTTAGATTGATAATAATAAGAGTAGTAAGTATAGTAATTGTCGTTCTATCGGTCATATACCCATAATATGGCTAATAATATGAGTTAGATTGATAATAATAAGAGTAATGAGTATAGTAATTGTCGTTCTATCGATCATATCTGCATAATATGGTTAATAATATGAGTTAGATTGATAATAGTGAGTGTAATAAGTTTAGTAATTGTCGTTCTATCGATCATATAAGCATAATACAGCTAAAAATATGAGTTACATTGATAATAATAAGAGTAATGAGTATAGTAATTGTCGTTCTATTGGACATATGACCATAATATGGCTAATACTATGAGTTAGATTGATAATAATAAGAGGAATAAGTATAGTAATTGTCGTTCTATCGATCATATAAGCATAATATGGCTAATAATATGAGTTAGATTGATAATAATAAGAGTAATAAGTATAGTTATTGTCGTTCTATCGATCATATCTGCATAATATGGATAATAATATGTGTTAGATTGATAATAGTGAGTGTAATAAGTATAGTAATTGTCGTTCTATTGGTCATATGACCATAATATGGCTAATAATATGAGTTAGATTGATAATAATAAGAGTAATAAGTATAGTAATTGTCGTTCTATCGATCATATCTTCATAATATAGTTAATAATAGGAGTTAGATTGGTAATAATAAGGAGTAATTAGTATAGTAATTGTCGTTCTATCGATTATATAAGCATAATATGGCTAATAATATGAGCTAGATTGATAATGATAAGAGTAATAAGTATAGTAATTTTCGTTCTATCGATCATATAAGCATAATATGGCTAATGATATGAGTTAGATTGATTATAATAAGAGTAGTAAGTATAGTAATTGTCGTTCTATCGATCATATAAGCATAATATGGCTAATAATATGAGTTAGATTGATAATAATAAGAGTAGTAAGTATAGTAATTGTCGTTCTATCGATCATATAAGCATAATATGGCTAATGATATGAGTTACATTGATAATAATAAGAGTAGTAAGTATAGTAATTGTCGTTCTATCGATCATATAAGCATAATATGGCTAATAATATAAGTTAGATTGATAATAATAAGAGTAGTAAGTATAGTAGTTGTCGTTCTATCGGTCATATACCCATAATATGGCTAATAATATGAGTTCGATTGATAATAATAAGAGTAATGAGTATAGTAATTGTCGTTCTATCGATCATATCCGCATAATATGGCTAATAATATGAGTTAGATTGATAATAATAAGAGTAATAAGTATAGTTACTGTCGTTCTATCGATCATATCTGCATAATATGGATAATAATATGAGTTAGATTGATAATAGTGAGTGTAATAAGTATAGTAATTGTCGTTCTATTGGTCATATGACCATAATATGGCTAATAATATGAGTTAGATTGATAACAATAAGAGTAATAAGTATAGTAATTGTCGTTCTATCGATCATATAAGCATAATATGGCTAATAATATGAGTTAGATTGATAATAATAAGAGTAACAAGTATAGTATTTGTCGTTCTATCGATCATATAAGCATAATACAGCTAATAATATGAGTTACATTGATAATAATAAGAGTAATGAGTATAGTAATTGTCGTTCTATCGATCATATAAGCATAATATGGCTAATAACATGAGTTAGATTGATAAAAATAAGAGTAGTAAGTATAGTAATTGTCGTTCTATCGGTCATAGGACCATAATATGGCTAATGATATGAGTTAGATTGATAATGATAAGAGTAGTAAGTATAGTAATTGTCGTTCTATCGATTATATCTCCATAATATGGTTAGAAATATGAGTTAGATTGATAATAGTGAGTGTAATCAGTGTAGTAATTGTCGTTCTATCGATCATATAAGCATAATATGGCTAATAATATGAGTTAGATTGATAATAATAAGAGTAGTGAGTATAGTAATTGTCGTTCTATCGAGCATATAAGCATAATATGGCTAATAATATGAGTTAGATTGATAATAATAAGAGTAATAAGTATAGTTATTGCCGTTCTATCGATCATATCTGCATAATATGGTTAGTAATATGAGTTAGATTGATAATAGTGAGTGTAATAAGTATAGTAATTGTCGTTCTATTGGTCATATGACCATAATATGGCTAATAATATGAGTTAGATTGATAATAATAAGAGTAATAAGTATAGTAATTGTAGTTCTATCGATCATATAAGCATAATACAGCTAATAATATGAGTTACATTGATAATAATAAGAGTAATAAGTATAGTAATTGTCGTTCTATCGATCATATAAGCATAATATGGCTAATAATATGAGTTAGATTGATAATAATAAGAGTAATAAGTATAGTTATTGCCGTTCTATCGATCATATCTGCATAATATGGCTAATAATATGAGTTAGATTGATAATAATAAGAGTACTAAGTATAGTAATTGTCGTTCTATCGATCATATAAGCATAATATGGCTAATAATATGAGTTAGATTGATAATAATAAGAGTAACAAGTATAGTTATTGTCGTTCTA
>NW_027474567.1:0-36240 GCF_050947335.1 Megachile rotundata
ATAGTAATTGTCGTTCTATCGATCATATAAGCATAATGTGGCTAATAATATGAGTTAGATTGATAATAATAAGAGTAAAAAGTATAGTAATTGTCGTTCTATCGATCATATAAGCATAATATGGCTAATAATATGAGTTAGATTGATAATAACAAGACTAAGGAGTATAGTAATTGTCGTTCTATCGATTATATAAGCATAATATGGCTAATAATGTGAGTTAGATTGATAGTACTGAGTGTAATAAGTATAGTAATTGTAGTTCCATTGCTCATATAAGCATAATATGATTAATAATATGAGTTAGATTGATAATAATAAGAGTAATAAGTATAGTAATTATCGTTCTCCCGATCATACAAGCATAATATGGCTAATAATATGAGTTAGATTGATGATAAAAAGAGTAATGAGTATAGTAGTTGTAGTTCTATCGATCATGTCTGCATAATATGGTTAATAATATGAGCTAGATTGATAATAATAAGAGTAATAAGTATAGTAATTGTAGTTCTATCTATCATATACGCATAATATGGCTAATAATATGAGTTAGATTGATAATAATAAGAGTATTAAGTATAGTAATTATCGTTCCACCGATCATACAAGCATAATGTGGCTAATAATATGAGTTAGATTGATAATAATAAGTGTAATAAGTATAGTAATTATCGTTCTACCGATCATATAAGCATAATATGGCTAATAATATAAGTTAGATTGAAAATAATAAGAGTAAAAAGTATAGTAATTGTAGTTCTATCGATCCTATAAGCATAATGTGGCTAATAATATGAGTTAGATTGATAATAATAAGAGTAATAACTATAGTAATTATCGTTCTACCGATCATATAAGCATAATATGGCTAATAATATGAGTTAGATTGATAATAGTGAGTGTAATAACTATAGTAATTGTCGTTCTGTCGATCATATAAGCATAGTATGGCTAATAATATGAGTTAGATTGATAATAGTGAGTGCAATAAGTATAGTAATTGTCGTTCTGTCGATCATATAAGCATAGTATGGCTAATAATATGAGTTCGATTGATAATAATAAGAGTAATAACTATAGTAATTATCGTTCTACCGATCATATAAGCATAATATGGCTAATAATATGAGTTAGATTGATAATAGTGAGTGTAATAAGTATAGTAATTGTAGTTCTATCGATCATATAAGCATAATATGGCTAATAATATGAGTTAGATTGATAATAATAAGAGTAATGGGTATAGTAATTTTCGTTCTATCGATCATATAAGCATAAGATGGCAAATAATATGAGTTAGATTGATAATAATAAGAGTAATAAGTATAGTAATTGTCGTTCTACCGATCATATAAGCATAATATGGCTAATAATGTGAGTTAGATTGATAACAATAAGAGTAAAATGTATAGTAATTGTCGTTCTATCGATCATATAAGCACAATATGGCTAATAATATGAGTGAGATTGATAATAATAAGACTAACGAGTATAGTAATTGTCGTTCTATCGATCATATAAGCATAATGTGGCTAATAATATGAGTTAGATTGATAATAATAAGAGTAAAAAGTATAGTAATTGTCGTTCTATCGATCATATAAGCATAATATGGCTAATAATATGAGTTAGATTGATAATAATAAGTGTAATGAGTATAGTAATTGTAGTTCTATCGATCCTATAAGCATAATGTGGCTAATAATATGAGTTAGATTGATAATAATAAGAGCAATAAGTATAGTAATTGCCGTTCTATCGATCACATAAGCATAATATGGCTAATAATATGAGTTAGATTGATAATAATAAGAGTAATAAGTATAGTAATTATCGTTCCACCGATCATATAAGCATAATATGGCTAATAATGTGAGTTAGATTGATAATAATAAGAGTAAAAAGTATAGTAATTGTCGTTCTATCGATCATATAAGCATAATATGGCTAATAATATGAGTTAGATTGATAATAATAAGACTAACGAGTATAGTAATTGTCGTTCTATCGATCATATAAGCATAATGTGGCTAATAATATGAGTTAGATTGATAATAATAAGAGTAAAAAGTATAGTAATTGTCGTTCTATCGATCATATAAGCATAATATGGCTAATAATATGAGTTAGATTGATAATAACAAGACTAAGGAGTATAGTAATTGTCGTTCTATCGATTATATAAGCATAATATGGCTAATAATGTGAGTTAGATTGATAGTACTGAGTGTAATAAGTATAGTAATTGTAGTTCCATTGCTCATATAAGCATAATATGATTAATAATATGAGTTAGATTGATAATAATAAGAGTAATAAGTATAGTAATTATCGTTCTCCCGATCATACAAGCATAATATGGCTAATAATATGAGTTAGATTGATGATAAAAAGAGTAATGAGTATAGTAGTTGTAGTTCTATCGATCATGTCTGCATAATATGGTTAATAATATGAGCTAGATTGATAATAATAAGAGTAATAAGTATAGTAATTGTAGTTCTATCTATCATATACGCATAATATGGCTAATAATATGAGTTAGATTGATAATAATAAGAGTATTAAGTATAGTAATTATCGTTCCACCGATCATACAAGCATAATGTGGCTAATAATATGAGTTAGATTGATAATAATAAGTGTAATAAGTATAGTAATTATCGTTCTACCGATCATATAAGCATAATATGGCTAATAATATAAGTTAGATTGAAAATAATAAGAGTAAAAAGTATAGTAATTGTAGTTCTATCGATCCTATAAGCATAATGTGGCTAATAATATGAGTTAGATTGATAATAATAAGAGTAATAACTATAGTAATTATCGTTCTACCGATCATATAAGCATAATATGGCTAATAATATGAGTTAGATTGATAATAGTGAGTGTAATAACTATAGTAATTGTCGTTCTGTCGATCATATAAGCATAGTATGGCTAATAATATGAGTTAGATTGATAATAGTGAGTGCAATAAGTATAGTAATTGTCGTTCTGTCGATCATATAAGCATAGTATGGCTAATAATATGAGTTCGATTGATAATAATAAGAGTAATAAGTATAGTAATTGTAGTTCTATCGATCATATAAGCATAATATGGCTAATAATATGAGTTAGATTGATAATAATAAGAGTAATGGGTATAGTAATTTTCGTTCTATCGATCATATAAGCATAAGATGGCAAATAATATGAGTTAGATTGATAATAATAAGAGTAATAAGTATAGTAATTGTCGTTCTATCGATCATATAAGCATAATATGGCTAACAATGTGAGTTAGATTGATAATAATAAGACTAATAAGTATAGTAATTGTAGTTCTATCGATCATATAAGCATAATATGGCTAATAATATGAGTTCGATTGATAATAATAAGAGTAATAAGTATAGTAATTGTCGTTCTACCGATCATATAAGCATAATATGGCTAATAATGTGAGTTAGATTGATAATAATAAGAGTAAAAAGTATAGTAATTGTCGTTCTATCGATCATATAAGCACAATATGGCTAATAATATGAGTGAGATTGATAATAATAAGACTAACGAGTATAGTAATTGTCGTTCTATCGATCATATAAGCATAATGTGGCTAATAATATGAGTTAGATTGATAATAATAAGAGTAAAAAGTATAGTAATTGTCGTTCTATCGATGATATAAGCATAATATGGCTAATAATATGAGTTAGATTGATAATAATAAGACTAACGAGTATAGTAATTGTCGTTCTATCGATCATATAAGCATAATGTGGCTAATAATATGAGTTAGATTGATAATAATAAGAGTAAAAAGTATAGTAATTGTCGTTCTATCGATCATATAAGCATAATATGGCTAATAATATGAGTTAGATTGATAATAACAAGACTAAGGAGTATAGTAATTGTCGTTCTATCGATTATATAAGCATAATATTGCTAATAATATGAGTTAGATTGATAGTAGTGAGTGTAATAAGTATAGTAATTGTAGTTCCATTGCTCATATAAGCATAATATGATTAACAATATGAGTTAGATTGATAATAATAAGAGTAATAAGTATAGTAATTATCGTTCTCCCGATCATACAAGCATAATATGGCTAATAATATGAGTTAGATTGATGATAATAAGAGTAATGATTATAGTAGTTGTAGTTCTATCGATCATGTCTGCATAATATGGTTAATAATATGAGCTAGATTGATAATAATAAGAGTAATAAGTATAGTAATTGTAGTTCTATCGATCCTATAAGCATAATGTGGCTAATAATATGAGTTAGATTGATAATAATAAGAGTAATAACTATAGTAATTATCGTTCTACCGATCATATAAGCATAATATGGCTAATAATATGAGTTAGATTGATAATAGTGAGTGTAATAAGTATAGTAATTGTCGTTCTGTCGATCATATAAGCATAGTATGGCTAATAATATGAGTTAGATTGATAATAGTGAGTGCAATAAGTATAGTAATTGTCGTTCTGTCGATCATATAAGCATAGTATGGCTAATAATATGAGTTCGATTGATAATAATAAGAGTAATAACTATAGTAATTATCGTTCTACCGATCATATAAGCATAATATGGCTAATAATATGAGTTAGATTGATAATAGTGAGTGTAATAAGTATAGTAATTGTAGTTCTATCGATCATATAAGCATAATATGGCTAATAATATGAGTTAGATTGATAATAATAAGAGTAATGGGTATAGTAATTTTCGTTCTATCGATCATATAAGCATAAGATGGCAAATAATATGAGTTAGATTGATAATAATAAGAGTAATAAGTATAGTAATTGTCGTTCTATCGATCATATAAGCATAATATGGCTAACAATGTGAGTTCGATTGATAATAATAAGAGTAATAAGTATAGTAATTGTCGTTCTACCGATCATATAAGCATAATATGGCTAATAATGTGAGTTAGATTGATAACAATAAGAGTAAAATGTATAGTAATTGTCGTTCTATCGATCATATAAGCACAATATGGCTAATAATATGAGTGAGATTGATAATAATAAGACTAACGAGTATAGTAATTGTCGTTCTATCGATCATATAAGCATAATGTGGCTAATAATATGAGTTAGATTGATAATAATAAGAGTAAAAAGTATAGTAATTGTCGTTCTATCGATCATATAAGCATAATATGGCTAATAATATGAGTTAGATTGATAATAATAAGTGTAATGAGTATAGTAATTGTAGTTCTATCGATCCTATAAGCATAATGTGGCTAATAATATGAGTTAGATTGATAATAATAAGAGCAATAAGTATAGTAATTGCCGTTCTATCGATCACATAAGCATAATATGGCTAATAATATGAGTTAGATTGATAATAATAAGACTAACGAGTATAGTAATTGTCGTTCTATCGATCATATAAGCATAATGTGGCTAATAATATGAGTTAGATTGATAATAATAAGAGTAAAAAGTATAGTAATTGTCGTTCTATCGATCATATAAGCATAATATGGCTAATAATGTGAGTTAGATTGATAATAACAAGACTAAGGAGTATAGTAATTGTCGTTCTATCGATTATATAAGCATAATATGGCTAATAATGTGAGTTAGATTGATAGTACTGAGTGTAATAAGTATAGTAATTGTAGTTCCATTGCTCATATAAGCATAATATGATTAATAATATGAGTTAGATTGATAATAATAAGAGTAATAAGTATAGTAATTATCGTTCTCCCGATCATACAAGCATAATATGGCTAATAATATGAGTTAGATTGATGATAATAAGAGTAATGAGTATAGTAGTTGTAGTTCTATCGATCATGTCTGCATAATATGGTTAATAATATGAGCTAGATTGATAATAATAAGAGTAATAAGTATAGTAATTGTAGTTCTATCTATCATATACGCATAATATGGCTAATAATATGAGTTAGATTGATAATAATAAGAGTAAAAAGTATAGTAATTGTCGTTCTATCGATCATATAAGCATAATATGGCTAATAATATGAGTTAGATTGATAATAATAAGTGTAATAAGTATAGTAATTATCGTTCTACCGATCATATAAGCATAATATGGCTAATAATATGAGTTAGATTGAAAATAATAAGAGTAAAAAGTATAGTAATTGTCGTTCTATCGATCATATAAGCATAATATGGCTAATAATATGAGTTAGATTGATAATAACAAGACTAAGGAGTATAGTAATTGTCGTTCTATCGATTATATAAGCATAATATGGCTAATAATATGAGTTAGATTGATAGTAGTGAGTGTAATAAGTATAGTAATTGTAGTTCCATTGCTCATATAAGCATAATATGATTAATAATATGAGTTAGATTGATAATAATAAGAGTAATAAGTATAGTAATTATCGTTCTCCCGATCATACAAGCATAATATGGCTAATAATATGAGTTAGATTGATGATAAAAAGAGTAATGAGTATAGTAGTTGTAGTTCTATCGATCATGTCTGCATAATATGGTTAATAATATGAGCTAGATTGATAATAATAAGAGTAATAAGTATAGTAATTGTAGTTCTATCTATCATATACGCATAATATGGCTAATAATATGAGTTAGATTGATAATAATAAGAGTATTAAGTATAGTAATTATCGTTCCACCGATCATACAAGCATAATGTGGCTAATAATATGAGTTAGATTGATAATAATAAGTGTAATAAGTATAGTAATTATCGTTCTACCGATCATATAAGCATAATATGGCTAATAATATAAGTTAGATTGAAAATAATAAGAGTAAAAAGTATAGTAATTGTAGTTCTATCGATCCTATAAGCATAATGTGGCTAATAATATGAATTAGATTGATAATAATAAGAGTAATAACTATAGTAATTATCGTTCTACCGATCATATAAGCATAATATGGCTAATAATATGAGTTAGATTGATAATAGTGAGTGTAATAAGTATAGTAATTGTCGTTCTGTCGATCATATAAGCATAGTATGGCTAATAATATGAGTTAGATTGATAATAGTGAGTGCAATAAGTATAGTAATTGTCGTTCTGTCGATCATATAAGCATAGTATGGCTAATAATATGAGTTCGATTGAAAATAATAAGAGTAATAAGTATAGTAATTGTAGTTCTATCGATCATATAAGCATAATATGGCTAATAATATGAGTTAGATTGATAATAATAAGAGTAATGGGTATAGTAATTTTCGTTCTATCGATCATATAAGCATAAGATGGCAAATAATATGAGTTAGATTGATAATAATAAGAGTAATAAGTATAGTAATTGTCGTTCTATCGATCATATAAGCATAATATGGCTAACAATGTGAGTTAGATTGATAATAATAAGACTAATAAGTATAGTAATTGTAGTTCTATCGATCATATAAGCATAATATGGCTAATAATATGAGTTCGATTGATAATAATAAGAGTAATAAGTATAGTAATTGTCGTTCTACCGATCATATAAGCATAATATGGCTAATAATGTGAGTTAGATTGATAATAATAAGAGTAAAAAGTATAGTAATTGTCGTTCTATCGATCATATAAGCACAATATGGCTAATAATATGAGTGAGATTGATAATAATAAGACTAACGAGTATAGTAATTGTCGTTCTATCGATCATATAAGCATAATGTGGCTAATAATATGAGTTAGATTGATAATAATAAGAGTAAAAAGTATAGTAATTGTCGTTCTATCGATGATATAAGCATAATATGGCTAATAATATGAGTTAGATTGATAATAATAAGACTAACGAGTATAGTAATTGTCGTTCTATCGATCATATAAGCATAATGTGGCTAATAATATGAGTTAGATTGATAATAATAAGAGTAAAAAGTATAGTAATTGTCGTTCTATCGATCATATAAGCATAATATGGCTAATAATATGAGTTAGATTGATAATAACAAGACTAAGGAGTATAGTAATTGTCGTTCTATCGATTATATAAGCATAATATTGCTAATAATATGAGTTAGATTGATAGTAGTGAGTGTAATAAGTATAGTAATTGTAGTTCCATTGCTCATATAAGCATAATATGATTAACAATATGAGTTAGATTGATAATAATAAGAGTAATAAGTATAGTAATTATCGTTCTCCCGATCATACAAGCATAATATGGCTAATAATATGAGTTAGATTGATGATAATAAGAGTAATGATTATAGTAGTTGTAGTTCTATCGATCATGTCTGCATAATATGGTTAATAATATGAGCTAGATTGATAATAATAAGAGTAATAAGTATAGTAATTGTAGTTCTATCTATCATATAAGCATAATATGGCTAATAATATGAGTTAGATTGATAATAATAAGAGTATTAAGTATAGTAATTATCGTTCCACCGATCATACAAGCATAATGTGGCTAATAATATGAGTTAGATTGATAATAATAAGTGTAATAAGTATAGTAATTATCGTTCTACCGATCATATAAGCATAATATGGCTAATAATATGAGTTAGATTGAAAATAATAAGAGTAAAAAGTATAGTAATTGTAGTTCTATCGATCCTATAAGCATAATGTGGCTAATAATATGAGTTAGATTGATAATAATAAGAGTAATAACTATAGTAATTATCGTTCTACCGATCATATAAGCATAATATGGCTAATAATATGAGTTAGATTGATAATAGTGAGTGTAATAAGCATAGTAATTGTCGTTCTGTCGATCATATAAGCATAGTATGGCTAATAATATGAGTTAGATTGATAATAGTGAGTGCAATAAGTATAGTAATTGTCGTTCTGTCGATCATATAAGCATAGTATGGCTAATAATATGAGTTCGATTGATAATAATAAGAGTAATAAGTATAGTAATTGTAGTTCTATCGATCCTATAAGCATAATGTGGCTAATAATATGAGTTAGATTGATAATAATAAGAGTAATAAGTATAGTAATTGTCGTTCTACCGATCATATAAGCATAATATGGCTAATAATGTGAGTTAGATTGATAATAATAAGAGTAAAAAGTATAGTAATTGTCGTTCTATCGATCATATAAGCATAATATGGCTAATAATATGAGTGAGATTGATAATAATAAGACTAACGAGTATAGTAATTGTCGTTCTATCGATCATATAAGCATAATGTGGCTAATAATATGAGTTAGATTGATAATAATAAGAGTAAAAAGTATAGTAATTGTCGTTCTATCGATCATATAAGCATAATATGGCTAATAATATGAGTTAGATTGATAATAATAAGACTAAGGAGTATAGTAATTGTCGTTCTATCGATTATATAAGCATAATATGGCTAATAATATGAGTTAGATTGATAATAGTGAGTGTAATAAGTATAGTAATTGTAGTTCCATTGCTCATATAAGCATAATATGATTAATAATATGAGTTAGATTGATAATAATAAGAGTAATAAGTATAGTAATTATCGTTCTCCCTATCATACAAGCATAATATGGCTAATAATATGAGTTAGATTGATGATAATAAGAGTAATGAGTATAGTAGTTGTAGTTCTATCGATCATGTCTGCATAATATGGTTAATAATATGAGCTAGATTGATAATAATAAGAGTAATAAGTATAGTAATTGTAGTTCTATCTATCATATAAGCATAATATGGCTAATAATATGAGTTAGATTGATAATAATAAGAGTATTAAGTATAGTAATTATCGTTCCACCGATCATACAAGCATAATGTGGCTAATAATATGAGTTAGATTGATAATAATAAGTGTAATAAGTATAGTAATTATCGTTCTACCGATCATATAAGCATAATATGGCTAATAATATGAGTTAGATTGAAAATAATAAGAGTAAAAAGTATAGTAATTGTAGTTCTATCGATCCTATAAGCATAATGTGGCTAATAATATGAGTTAGATTGATAATAATAAGAGTAATAACTATAGTAATTATCGTTCTACCGATCATATAAGCATAATATGGCTAATAATATGAGTTAGATTGATAATAGTGAGTGTAATAAGCATAGTAATTGTCGTTCTGTCGATCATATAAGCATAGTATGGCTAATAATATGAGTTAGATTGATAATAGTGAGTGCAATAAGTATAGTAATTGTCGTTCTGTCGATCATATAAGCATAGTATGGCTAATAATATGAGTTCGATTGATAATAATAAGAGTAATAAGTATAGTAATTGTAGTTCTATCGATCATATAAGCATAATATGGCTAATAATATGAGTTCGATTGATAATAATAAGAGTAATAAGTATAGTAATTGTCGTTCTACCGATCATATAAGCATAATATGGCTAATAATGTGAGTTAGATTGATAATAATAAGAGTAAAAAGTATAGTAATTGTCGTTCTATCGATCATATAAGCATAATATGGCTAATAATATGAGTGAGATTGATAATAATAAGACTAACGAGTATAGTAATTGTCGTTCTATCGATCATATAAGACTAATGTGGCTAATAATATGAGTTAGATTGATAATAATAAGAGTAAAAAGTATAGTAATTGTCGTTCTATCGATCATATAAGCATAATATGGCTAATAATATGAGTTAGATTGATAATAATAAGACTAAGGAGTATAGTAATTGTCGTTCTATCGATTATATAAGCATAATATGGCTAATAATATGAGTTAGATTGATAATAGTGAGTGTAATAAGTATAGTAATTGTAGTTCCATTGCTCATATAAGCATAATATGATTAATAATATGAGTTAGATTGATAATAATAAGAGTAATAAGTATAGTAATTATCGTTCTCCCGATCATACAAGCATAATGTGGCTAATAATATGAGTTAGATTGATAATAATAAGAGTAAAAAGTATAGTAATTGTCGTTCTATCGATCATATAAGCATAATATGGCTAATAATATGAGTTAGATTGATAATAATAAGACTAAGGAGTATAGTAATTGTCGTTCTATCGATTATATAGGCATAATATGGCTAATAATATGAGTTAGATTGATAATAGTGAGTGTAATAAGTATAGTAACTGTAGTTCCATTGCTCATATAAGCATAATATGATTAATAATATGAGTTAGATTGATAATAATAAGAGTAATAAGTATAGTAATTATCGTTCTCCCGATCATACAAGCATAATATGGCTAATAATATGAGTTAGATTGATAATAATAAGAGTAATGAGTATAGTAGTTGTAGTTCTATCGATCATGTCTGCATAATATGGTTCATAATATGAGCTAGATTGATAATAATAAGAGTAATAAGTATAGTAATTGTAGTTCTATCTATCATATAAGCATAATATGGCTAATAATATGAGTTAGATTGATAATAATTAGACTAACGAGTATAGTAATTGTCGTTCTATCGATCATATAAGCATAATGTGGCTAATAATATGAGTTAGATTGATAATAATAAGAGTAAAAAGTATAGTAATTGTCGTTCTATCGATCACATAAGCATAATATGGCTAATAATATGAGTTAGATTGATAATAATAAGACTAAGGAGTATAGTAATTGTCGTTCTATCGATTATATAGGCATAATATGGCTAATAATATGAGTTAGATTGATAATAGTGAGTGTAATAAGTATAGTAACTGTAGTTCCATTGCTCATATAAGCATAATATGATTAATAATATGAGTTAGATTGATAATAATAAGAGTAATAAGTATAGTAATTATCGTTCTCCCGATCATACAAGCATAATATGGCTAATAATATGAGTTAGATTGATAATAATAAGAGTAATGAGTATAGTAGTTGTAGTTCTATCGATCATGTCTGCATAATATGGTTCATAATATGAGCTAGATTGATAATAATAAGAGTAATAAGTATAGTAATTGTAGTTCTATCTATCATATAAGCATAATATGGCTAATAATATGAGTTAGATTGATAATAATTAGACTAACGAGTATAGTAATTGTCGTTCTATCGATCATATAAGCATAATGTGGCTAATAATATGAGTTAGATTGATAATAATAAGAGTAAAAAGTATAGTAATTGTCGTTCTATCGATCATATAAGCATAATGTGGCTAATAATATGAGTTAGATTGATAATAATAAGAGTAAAAAGTATAGTAATTGTCGTTCTATCGATCATATAAGCATAATATGGCTAATAATATGAGTTAGATTGATAATAATAAGACTAAGGAGTATAGTAATTGCCGTTCTATCGATTATATAAGCATAATATGGCTAATAATATGAGTTAGATTGATAATAGTGAGTGTAATAAGTATAGTAATTGTAGTTCCATTGCTCATATAAGCATAATATGATTAATAATATGAGTTAGATTGATAATAATAAGAGTAATAAGTATAGTAATTATCGTTCTCCCGATCATACAAGCATAATATGGCTAATAATATGAGTGAGATTGATAATAATAAGACTAACGAGTATAGTAATTGTCGTTCTACCGATCACATAAGCATAATATGACTAATAATGTGAGTTAGATTGATAATAATAAGAGTAAAAAGTATAGTAATTGTCGTTCTATCGATCATATAAGCATAATATGGCTAATAATATGAGTTAGATTGATAATAATAAGACTAAGGAGTATAGTAATTGTCGTTCTATCGATTATATAAGCATAATATGGCTAATAATATGAGTTAGATTGATAATAGTGAGTGTAATAAGTATAGTAATTGTAGTTCCATTGCTCATATAAGCATAATATGATTAATAATATGAGTTAGATTGATAATAATAAGAGTAATAAGTATAGTAATTATCGTTCTCCCGATCATACAAGCATAATATGGCTAATAATATGAGTTAGAGTGATAATAATAAGAGTAATAAGTATAGTAATTATCGTTCTCCCGATCATACAAGCATAATATGGCTAATAATATGAGTTAGATTGATAATAATAAGAGTAATTAGTATAGTAGTTGTAGTTCTATCGATCATGTCTGCATAATATGGTTAATAATATGAGCTAGATTGATAATAATAAGAGTAATAAGTATAGTAATTGTAGTTCTATCTATCATATAAGCATAATATGGCTAATAATATGAGTTAGATTGATAATAATAAGAGTATTAAGTATAGTAATTATCGTTCCACCGATCATACAAGCATAATGTGGCTAATAATATGAGTTAGATTGATAATAATAAGTGTAATAAGTATAGTAATTATCGTTCTACCGATCATATAAGCATAATATGGCTAATAATATGAGTTAGATTGAAAATAATAAGAGTAAAAAGTATAGTAACTGTCGTTCTATCGATCATACAAGCATAATATGGCTAATAATATGAGTTAGATTGATAATAATAAGAGTAATGAGTATAGTAATTTTCGTTCTATCGATCATATAAGCATAAGATGGCAAATAATATGAGTTAGATTGATAATAATAAGAGTAATAAGTATAGTAATTGTCGTTCTATCTATCATATAAGCATAATATGGCTAACAATGTGAGTTAGATTGATAATAATAAGACTAATAAGTATAGTAATTGTAGTTCTATCGATCATACAAGCATAATATGGCTAATAATATGAGTTAGATTGAAAATAATAAGAGTAAAAAGTATAGTAATTGTAGTTCTATCGATCCTATAAGCATAATGTGGCTAATAATATGAGTTAGATTGATAATAATAAGAGTAATAACTATAGTAATTATCGTTCTACCGATCATATAAGCATAATATGACTAATAATATGAGTTAGATTGAAAATAATAAGAGTAAAAAGTATAGTAATTGTAGTTCTATCGATCCTATAAGCATAATGTGGCTAATAATATGAGTTAGATTGATAATAATAAGAGTAATAACTATAGTAATTATCGTTCTACCGATCATATAAGCATAATATGGCTAATAATATGAGTTAGATTGATAATAGTGAGTGTAATAAGCATAGTAATTGTCGTTCTGTCGATCATATAAGCATAGTATGGCTAATAATATGAGTTAGATTGATAATAGTGAGTGCAATAAGTATAGTAATTGTCGTTCTGTCGATCATATAAGCATAGTATGGCTAATAATATGAGTTCGATTGATAATAATAAGAGTAATAAGTATAGTAATTGTAGTTCTATCGATCCTATAAGCATAATGTGGCTAATAATATGAGTTAGATTGATAATAATAAGAGTAATAAGTATAGTAATTGTCGTTCTACCGATCATATAAGCATAATATGGCTAATAATGTGAGTTAGATTGATAATAATAAGAGTAAAAAGTATAGTAATTGTCGTTCTATCGATCATATAAGCATAATATGGCTAATAATATGAGTGAGATTGATAATAATAAGACTAACGAGTATAGTAATTGTCGTTCTATCGATCATATAAGCATAATGTGGCTAATAATATGAGTTAGATTGATAATAATAAGAGTAAAAAGTATAGTAATTGTCGTTCTATCGATCATATAAGCATAATATGGCTAATAATATGAGTTAGATTGATAATAATAAGACTAAGGAGTATAGTAATTGTCGTTCTATCGATTATATAAGCATAATATGGCTAATAATATGAGTTAGATTGATAATAGTGAGTGTAATAAGTATAGTAATTGTAGTTCCATTGCTCATATAAGCATAATATGATTAATAATATGAGTTAGATTGATAATAATAAGAGTAATAAGTATAGTAATTATCGTTCTCCCGATCATACAAGCATAATGTGGCTAATAATATGAGTTAGATTGATAATAATAAGAGTAAAAAGTATAGTAATTGTCGTTCTATCGATCATATAAGCATAGTATGGCTAATAATATGAGTTCGATTGATAATAATAAGAGTAATAAGTATAGTAATTGTAGTTCTATCGATCATATAAGCATAATATGGCTAATAATATGAGTTAGATTGATAATAATAAGAGTAATGGGTATAGTAATTTTCGTTCTATCGATCATATAAGCATAAGATGGCAAATAATATGAGTTAGATTGATAATAATAAGAGTAATAAGTATAGTAATTGTCGTTCTATCGATCATATAAGCATAATATGGCTAACAATGTGAGTTAGATTGATAATAATAAGACTAATAAGTATAGTAATTGTAGTTCTATCGATCATATAAGCATAATATGGCTAATAATATGAGTTCGATTGATAATAATAAGAGTAATAAGTATAGTAATTGTCGTTCTACCGATCATATAAGCATAATATGGCTAATAATGTGAGTTAGATTGATAATAATAAGAGTAAAAAGTATAGTAATTGTCGTTCTATCGATCATATAAGCACAATATGGCTAATAATATGAGTGGGATTGATAATAATAAGACTAACGAGTATAGTAATTGTCGTTCTATCGATCATATAAGCATAATGTGGCTAATAATATGAGTTAGATTGATAATAATAAGAGTAAAAAGTATAGTAATTGTCGTTCTATCGATGATATAAGCATAATATGGCTAATAATATGAGTTAGATTGATAATAATAAGACTAACGAGTATAGTAATTGTCGTTCTATCGATCATATAAGCATAATGTGGCTAATAATATGAGTTAGATTGATAATAATAAGAGTAAAAAGTATAGTAATTGTCGTTCTATCGATCATATAAGCATAATATGGCTAATAATATGAGTTAGATTGATAATAACAAGACTAAGGAGTATAGTAATTGTCGTTCTATCGATTATATAAGCATAATATTGCTAATAATATGAGTTAGATTGATAGTAGTGAGTGTAATAAGTATAGTAATTGTAGTTCCATTGCTCATATAAGCATAATATGATTAACAATATGAGTTAGATTGATAATAATAAGAGTAATAAGTATAGTAATTATCGTTCTCCCGATCATACAAGCATAATATGGCTAATAATATGAGTTAGATTGATGATAATAAGAGTAATGATTATAGTAGTTGTAGTTCTATCGATCATGTCTGCATAATATGGTTAATAATATGAGCTAGATTGATAATAATAAGAGTAATAAGTATAGTAATTGTAGTTCTATCTATCATATAAGCATAATATGGCTAATAATATGAGTTAGATTGATAATAATAAGAGTATTAAGTATAGTAATTATCGTTCCACCGATCATACAAGCATAATGTGGCTAATAATATGAGTTAGATTGATAATAATAAGTGTAATAAGTATAGTAATTATCGTTCTACCGATCATATAAGCATAATATGGCTAATAATATGAGTTAGATTGAAAATAATAAGAGTAAAAAGTATAGTAATTGTAGTTCTATCGATCCTATAAGCATAATGTGGCTAATAATATGAGTTAGATTGATAATAATAAGAGTAATAACTATAGTAATTATCGTTCTACCGATCATATAAGCATAATATGGCTAATAATATGAGTTAGATTGATAATAGTGAGTGTAATAAGCATAGTAATTGTCGTTCTGTCGATCATATAAGCATAGTATGGCTAATAATATGAGTTAGATTGATAATAGTGAGTGCAATAAGTATAGTAATTGTCGTTCTGTCGATCATATAAGCATAGTATGGCTAATAATATGAGTTCGATTGATAATAATAAGAGTAATAAGTATAGTAATTGTAGTTCTATCGATCCTATAAGCATAATGTGGCTAATAATATGAGTTAGATTGATAATAATAAGAGTAATAAGTATAGTAATTGTCGTTCTACCGATCATATAAGCATAATATGGCTAATAATGTGAGTTAGATTGATAATAATAAGAGTAAAAAGTATAGTAATTGTCGTTCTATCGATCATATAAGCATAATATGGCTAATAATATGAGTGAGATTGATAATAATAAGACTAACGAGTATAGTAATTGTCGTTCTATCGATCATATAAGCATAATGTGGCTAATAATATGAGTTAGATTGATAATAATAAGAGTAAAAAGTATAGTAATTGTCGTTCTATCGATCATATAAGCATAATATGGCTAATAATATGAGTTAGATTGATAATAATAAGACTAAGGAGTATAGTAATTGTCGTTCTATCGATTATATAAGCATAATATGGCTAATAATATGAGTTAGATTGATAATAGTGAGTGTAATAAGTATAGTAATTGTAGTTCCATTGCTCATATAAGCATAATATGATTAATAATATGAGTTAGATTGATAATAATAAGAGTAATAAGTATAGTAATTATCGTTCTCCCGATCATACAAGCATAATGTGGCTAATAATATGAGTTAGATTGATAATAATAAGAGTAAAAAGTATAGTAATTGTCGTTCTATCGATCATATAAGCATAGTATGGCTAATAATATGAGTTCGATTGATAATAATAAGAGTAATAAGTATAGTAATTGTAGTTCTATCGATCATATAAGCATAATATGGCTAATAATATGAGTTAGATTGATAATAATAAGAGTAATGGGTATAGTAATTTTCGTTCTATCGATCATATAAGCATAAGATGGCAAATAATATGAGTTAGATTGATAATAATAAGAGTAATAAGTATAGTAATTGTCGTTCTATCGATCATATAAGCATAATATGGCTAACAATGTGAGTTAGATTGATAATAATAAGACTAATAAGTATAGTAATTGTAGTTCTATCGATCATATAAGCATAATATGGCTAATAATATGAGTTCGATTGATAATAATAAGAGTAATAAGTATAGTAATTGTCGTTCTACCGATCATATAAGCATAATATGGCTAATAATGTGAGTTAGATTGATAATAATAAGAGTAAAAAGTATAGTAATTGTCGTTCTATCGATCATATAAGCACAATATGGCTAATAATATGAGTGGGATTGATAATAATAAGACTAACGAGTATAGTAATTGTCGTTCTACCGATTATATAAGCATAATATGGCTAATAATGTGAGTTAGATTGATAATAATAAGAGTAAAATGTATAGTAATTGTCGTTCTATCGATCATATAAGCATAATATGATTAATAATATGAGTTAGATTGATAATAATAAGAGTAATAAGTATAGTAATTATCGTTCTCCCGATCATACAAGCATAATATGGCTAATAATATGAGTTAGATTGATAATAATAAGAGCAGTAAGTATAGTAATCGCCGTTCTATCGATCACATAAGCATAATATGGCTAAGAATATCAGTTAGATTGATAATAATAAGAGTAGTGAGCATAGTAATTGTCGTTCTATCGATCATATAATCATAGTACGGCTAACAATATGAGTTAGATTGATAATAATAAGAGTAATGAGTATAGTAATTGTCGTTCTATCGACCATATCTGCGTAATATGGTTAATAATATGAGTTAGATTGATAATAGTGAGTGTAATCAGTATAGTAATTGTCGTTCTGTCGATCCTATAAGCATAGAATGGCTAATAATATGAGTTCGATTGATAATAATAAGAGTAATAAGTATAGTAATTATCGTTGCACCGATCATACAAGCATAATGTGGCTAATAATATGAGTTAGATTGATAATAATAAGACTAATAAGTATAGTAATTGTCGTTCTATCGATCATATAAGCATAATATGGCTAATAATATGAGTTAGATTGATAATAGTGAGTGTAATAAGTATAGTAATTGTAGTTCTATTGCTCATATAAGCATAATATGATTAATAATATGAGTTAGATTGATAATAATAAGAGTAATAAGTATAGTAATTATCGTTCTCCCGATCATACAAGCATAATATGGCTAATAATATGAGTTAGATTGATAATAATAAGAGCAGTAAGTATAGTAATTGCCGTTCTATCGATCACATAAGCATAATATGGCTAATAATATGAGTTAGATTGATAATAATAAGAGTAAAAAGTATAGTAATTGTCGTTCTATCGATCATATAAGCATAATATGGCTAATAATATGAGTTAGATTGATAGTAATAAGACTAATAAGTATAGTAATTGTCGTTCTATCGATCATATAAGCATAATATGGATAATAATATGAGTCAGATTGATAATAATAAGAGTAATAAGTATAGTAATTGTCGTTCTATCGACCATATCTGCATAATATGGTTAATAATATGAGTTAGATTGATAATAGTGAGTGTAATAAGTATAGTAATTGTAGTTCCATTGCTCATATAAGCATAATATGATTAATAATATGAGTTAGATGAATAATAATAAGAGTAATAAGTATAGTAATTATCGTTCTCCCGATCATACAAGCATAATATGTCTAATAATATGAGTTAGATTGATAATAATAAGAGCAGTAAGTATAGTAATTGCCGTTCTATCGATCACATAAGCATAATATGGCTAATAATATCAGTTAGATTGATAATAATAAGAGTAGTGAGCATAGTAATTGTCGTTCTATCGATCATATAAGCATAGTATGGCTAATAATATCAGATAGATTGAAAATAATAAGAGTAATAAGTATAGTAATTGTCGTTCTATTCATCACATAAGCATAATATGGCTAATAATATGAGTTAGATTGATAATAATAAGAGTAATGAGTATAGTAATTGTCGTTCTATCGATCATATAAGCATAATATGGCTAATAATATGAGTGAGATTGATAATAATAAGACTAACGAGTATAGTAATTGTCGTTCTATCGATCATATAAGCATAATGTGGCTAATAATATGAGTTAGATTGATAATAATAAGTGTAATAAGTATAGTAATTATCGTTCTACCGATCATATAAGCATAATATAGCTAATAATATGAGTTAGATTGAAAATAATAAGAGTAAAAAGTATAGTAATTGTCGTTCTATCGATCATATAAGCATAATATGGCTAATAATATGAGTTAGATTGATAATAATAAGAGTAATGAGTATAGTAATTTTCGTTCTATCGATCATATAAGCATAAGATGGCAAATAATATGAGTTAGATTGATAATAATAAGAGTAATAAGTATAGTAATTGTCGTTCTATCGATCATATAAGCATAATATGGCTAACAATGTGAGTTAGATTGATAATAATAGGACTAATAAGTATAGTAATTGTAGTTCTATCGATCATACAAGCATAATATGGCTAATAATATGAGTTAGGTTGATAATAATAAGAGTAATAAGTATAGTAATTATCGTTCTACCGATTATATAAGCATAATATGGCTAATAATGTGAGTTAGATTGATAATAATAAGAGTAAAATGTATAGTAATTGTCGTTCTATCGATCATATAAGCATAATATGATTAATAATATGAGTTAGATTGATAATAATAAGAGTAATAAGTATAGCAATTATCGTTCTCCCGATCATACAAGCATAATATGGCTAATAATATGAGTTAGATTGATAATAATAAGAGCAGTAAGTATAGTAATTGCCGTTCTATCGATCACATAAGCATAATATGGCTAAGAATATCAGTTAGATTGATAATAATAAGAGTAGTGAGCATAGTAATTGTCGTTCTATCGATCATATAATCATAGTACGGCTAACAATATGAGTTAGATTGATAATAATAAGAGTAATGAGTATAGTAATTGTCGTTCTATCGACCATATCTGCGTAATATGGTTAATAATATGAGTTAGATTGATAATAGTGAGTGTAATCAGTATAGTAATTGTCGTTCTGTCGACCCTATAAGCATAGAATGGCTAATAATATGAGTTCGATTGATAATAATAAGAGTAATAAGTATAGTAATTATCGTTGCACCGATCATACAAGCATAATGTGGCTAATAATATGAGTTAGATTGATAATAATAAGACTAATAAGTATAGTAATTGTCGTTCTATCGATCATATAAGCATTATATGGCTAATAATATGAGTTAGATTGATAATAGTGAGTGTAATAAGTATAGTAATTGTAGTTCTATTGCTCATATAAGCATAATATGATTAATAATATGAGTTAGATTGATAATAATAAGAGTAATAAGTATAGTAATTATCGTTCTCCCGATCATACAAGCATAATATGGCTAATAATATGAGTTAGATTGATAATAATAAGAGCAGTAAGTATAGTAATTGCCGTTCTATCGATCACATAAGCATAATATGGCTAATAATATGAGTTAGATTGATAATAATAAGAGTAAAAAGTATAGTAATTGTCGTTCTATCGATCATATAGGCATAATATGGCTAATAATATGAGTTAGATTGATAGTAATAAGACTAATAAGTATAGTAATTGTCGTTCTATCGATCATATAAGCATAATATGGATAATAATATGAGTCAGATTGATAATAATAAGAGTAATAAGTATAGTAATTGTCGTTCTATCGACCATATCTGCATAATATGGTTAATAATATGAGTTATATTGATAATAGTGAGTGTAATAAGTATAGTAATTGTAGTTCCATCGCTCATATAAGCATAATATGATTAATAATATGAGTTAGATGAATAATAATAAGAGTAATAGGTATAGTAATTATCGTTCTCCCGATCATACAAGCATAATATGTCTAATAATATGAGTTAGATTGATAATAATAAGAGCAGTAAGTATAGTAATTGCCTTTCTATCGATCACATAAGCATAATATGGCTAATAATATCAGTTAGATTGATAATAATAAGAGTAGTGAGCATAGTAATTGTCGTTCTATCGATCATATAAGCATAGTATGGCTAATAATATGAGTTAGATTGAAAATAATAAGAGTAATAAGTATAGTAATTGTCGTTCTATTCATCACATAAGCATAATATGGCTAATAATATGAGTTAGATTGATAATAATAAGAGTAATGAGTATAGTAATTGTAGTTCTATCGATCCTATAAGCATAATGTGGCTAATAATATGAGTTAGATTGATAATAATAAGAGCAATAAGTATAGTAATTGCCGTTCTATCGATCATATAAGCATAATATGGCTAATAATATGAGTTCGATTGATAATAGTAAGAGTAATAAGTATAGTAATTGTCGTTCTACCGATCACATAAGCATAATATGACTAATAATGTGAGTTAGATTGATAATAATAAGAGTAAAAAGTATAGTAATTGTCGTTCTATCGATCATATAAGCATAATATGGCTAATAATATGAGTTAGATTGATAATAATAAGACTAAGGAGTATAGTAATTGTCGTTCTATCGATTATATAAGCATAATATGGCTAATAATATGAGTTAGATTGATAATAGTGAGTGTAATAAGTATAGTAATTGTAGTTCCATTGCTCATATAAGCATAATATGATTAATAATATGAGTTAGATTGATAATAATAAGAGTAATAAGTATAGTAATTATCGTTCTCCCGATCATACAAGCATAATATGGCTAATAATATGAGTTAGAGTGATAATAATAAGAGTAATAAGTATAGTAATTATCGTTCTCCCGATCATACAAGCATAATATGGCTAATAATATGAGTTAGATTGATAATAATAAGAGTAATGAGTATAGTAGTTGTAGTTCTATCGATCATGTCTGCATAATATGGTTAATAATATGAGCTAGATTGATAATAATAAGAGTAATAAGTATAGTAATTGTAGTTCTATCTATCATATAAGCATAATATGGCTAATAATATGAGTTAGATTGATAATAATAAGAGTATTAAGTATAGTAATTATCGTTCCACCGATCATACAAGCATAATGTGGCTAATAATATGAGTTAGATTGATAATAATAAGTGTAATAAGTATAGTAATTATCGTTCTACCGATCATATAAGCATAATATGGCTAATAATATGAGTTAGATTGAAAATAATAAGAGTAAAAAGTATAGTAATTGTCGTTCTATCGATCATACAAGCATAATATGGCTAATAATATGAGTTAGATTGATAATAATTAGAGTAATGAGTATAGTAATTTTCGTTCTATCGATCATATAAGCATAAGATGGCAAATAATATGAGTTAGATTGATAATAATAAGAGTAATAAGTATAGTAATTGTCGTTCTATCTATCATATAAGCATAATATGGCTAACAATGTGAGTTAGATTGATAATAATAAGACTAATAAGTATAGTAATTGTAGTTCTATCGATCATACAAGCATAATTTGGCTAATAATATGAGTTCGATTGATAATAATAAGAGTAATAAGTATAGTAATTGTAGTTCTATCGATCATATAAGCATAATATGGCTAATAATATGAGTTAGATTGATAATAATAAGAGTAATGAGTATAGTAATTGTAGTTCTATCGATCCTATAAGCATAATGTGGCTAATAATATGAGTTAGATTGATAATAATAAGAGCAATAAGTATAGTAATTGCCGTTCTATCGATCATATAAGCATAATATGGCTAATAATATGAGTTAGATTGATAACAATAAGAGTAATAAGTATAGTAATTATCGTTCTACCGACCATATAAGCATAATATGGCTAATAATGTGAGTTAGATTGATAATAATAAGAGTAAAAAGTATAGTAATTGTCGTTCTATCGATCATATAAGCACAATATGGCTAATAATATGAGTTAGATTGATAATACTAAGACTAAGGAGTATAGTAATTGTCGTTCTATCGATCATATAAGCATAATGTGGCTAATAATATGAGTTAGATTGATAATAATAAGAGTAAAAAGTATAGTAATTGTCGTTCTATCGATCATATAAGCATAATATGGCTAATAATATGAGTTAGATTGATAATAATAAGACTAAGGAGTATAGTAATTGTCGTTCTATCGATTATATAAGCATAATATGGCTAATAATATGAGTTAGATTGATAATAATAAGAGTAATGAGTATAGTAATTGGCGTTCGGTCGATCATATCTGCATAATATGGTTAATAATATGAGTTAGATTGATAATAATAAGAGTAAAAAGTATAGTAATTGTCGTTCTATCGATCATATAATCATAATATGGCTAATAATATGAGTTAGATTGATAATAATAAGACTAAGGGGTATAGTCATGGTCGTTCTATCGATCATATAAGCATAATATGGCTAATAATATGAGTTAGATTGATAATAATAAGACTAATAAGTATAGTAATTGTCGTTCTATCGACCATATCTGCGTTATATGGTTAATAATATGAGTTAGATTGATAATAGTGAGTGTAATCAGTATAGTAATTGTCGTTCTGTCGATCCTATAAGCATAGAATGGCTAATAATATGAGTTAGATTGATAATAATAAGACTAATAAGTATAGTAATTGTCGTTCTATCGATCATATAAGCATAATATGGCTAATAATATGAGTTAGATTCATAATAGTGAGTGTAATAAGTATAGTAATTGTAGTTCTATTGCTCATATAAGCATAATATGATTAATAATATGAGTTAGATTGATAATAATAAGAGTAATAAGTATAGTAATTATCGTTCTCCCGATCATACAAGCATAATATGGCTAATAATATGAGTTAGATTGATAATAATAAGAGCAGTAAGTATAGTAATTGCCGTTCTATCGATCAGATAAGCATAATATGGCTAATAATATCAGTTAGATTGATAATAATAAGAGTAGTGAGCATAGTAATTGTCGTTCTATCGATCATATAATCATAGTATGGCTAACAATATGAGTTAGATTGATAATAATAAGAGTATTAAGTATAGTAATTATCGTTCCACCGATCATACAAGCATAATGTGGCTAATAATATGAGTTAGATTGATAATAATAAGTGTAATAAGTATAGTAATTCTCGTTCTACCGATCATATAAGCATAGTATGGCTAATAATATGAGTTAGATTGATAATAGTGAGTGTAATAAGTATAGTAATTGTCGTTCTGTCGATCATATAAGCATAGTATGGCTAATAATATGAGTTAGATTGATAATAGTGAGTGCAATAAGTATAGTAATTGTCTTTCTGTCGATCATATAAGCATAGTATGGCTAATAATATGAGTTCGATTGATAATAATAAGAGTAATAAGTATAGTAATTGTAGTTCTATCGATCATATAAGCATAACATGGCTAATAATATGAATTAGATTGATAATAATAAGAGTAATGTGTATAGTAATTTTCGTTCTATCGATCATATAAGCATAAGATGGCAAATAATATGAGTTAGATTGATAATAATAAGAGTAATAAGTATAGTAATTGTCGTTCTATCGATCATATAAGCATAATATGGCTAACAATGTGAGTTAGATTGATAATAATAAGACTAATAAGTATAGTAATTGTAGTTCTATCGATCGTATAAGCATAATATGGCTAATAATATGATTTCGATTGATAATAGTAAGAGTAATAAGTATAGTAATTGTAGTTCTATCGATCATATAAGCATAATATGGCTAATAATATGAGTTAGATTGATAATAATAAGAGTAATGAGTATAGTAATTGTAGTTCTATCGATCCTATAAGCATAATGTGGCTAATGATATGAGTTAGATTGATAATAATAAGAGCAATAAGTATAGTAATTGCCGTTCTATCGATCATATAAGCATAATATGGCTAATAATATGAGTTAGAATGATAATAGCGAGTGTAGTAAGTATAGTAATTTTAGTTCTATTGCTCATATAAGTATAATATGATTAATAATATGAGTTAGATTGATAATAATAAGAGTAATAAGTATAGTAATTATCGTTCTACCGATCATATAAGCATAATATGGCTAATAATATGAGTTAGATTGATAATAGTGAGTGTAATAAGTATAGTAATTGTCGTTCTGTCGATCATATAAGCATAGTATGGCTAATAATATGAGTTAGATTGATAATAGTGAGTGCAATAAGTATAGTAATTGTCGTTCTGTCGATCATATAAGCATAGTATGGCTAATAATATGAGTTCGACTGATAATAATAAGAGTAATAAGTATAGTAATTGTCGTTTTATCGATCATATAAGCATAATATGGCTAACAATGTGAGTTAGATAGATAATAATAAGACTAATAAGTATAGTAATTGTAGTTCTATCGATCATATAAGCATAATATGGCTAATAATATGAGTTCGATTGATAATAATAAGAGTAATAAGTATAGTAATTGTAGTTCTATCGATCATATAAGCATAATATGGCTAATAATATGAGTTAGATTGATAATAATAAGAGTAAAAGGTATAGTAATTGTCGTTCCATCGATCATATAAGCATAATATGGATAATAATATGAGTCAGATTGATAATAATAAGAGTAATAAGTATAGTAATTGTCGTTCTATCGACCATATCTGCATAATATGGTTAATAATATGAGTTAGATTGATAATAATAAGAGTAATAAGTATAGTAATTATCGTTCTACCGATCATATAAGCATAATATGGCTAATAATATGAGTTAGATTGATAATAATAAGACTAAGGAGTATAGTAATTGTCGTTCTATCGATCATATAAGCATAATATGGCTAAGAATATGAGTTAGATTGATAATAGTGAGTGTAATAAGTATAGTAATTGTAGTTCTATTGCTCATATAAGCATAATATGATTAATAATATGAGTTAGATTGATAATAATAAGAGTAATAAGTATAGTAATTATCGTTCTCCCGATCATACAAGCATAATATGGCTAATAATATGAGTTAGATTGATAATAATAAGAGTAATGAGTATAGTAGTTGTAGTTCTATCGATCATGTCTGCATAATATGGTTAATAATATGAGCTAGATTGATAATAATAAGAGTAATAAGTATAGTAATTGTAGTTCTATCGATCATATAAGCATAATATGGCTAATAATATGAGTTAGATTGATAATAATAAGAGTATTGAGTATAGTAATTATCGTTCCACCGATCATACAAGCATAATGTGGCTAATAATATGAGTTAGATTGATAATAATAAGACTAATAAGTATAGTAATTGTCGTTCTATCGATCATATAAGCATAATATGGCTAATAATATGAGTTAGATTCATAATAGTGAGTGTAATAAGTATAGTAATTGTAGTTCTATTGCTCATATAAGCATAATATGATTAATAATATGAGTTAGATTGATAATAATAAGAGTAATAAGTATAGTAATTATCGTTCTCCCGATCATACAAGCATAATATGGCTAATAATATGAGTTAGATTGATAATAATAAGAGCAGTAAGTATAGTAATTGCCGTTCTATCGATCACATAAGCATAATATGGCTAATAATATCAGTTAGATTGATAATAATAAGAGTAGTGAGCATAGTAATTGTCGTTCTATCGATCATATAATCATAGTATGGCTAACAATATGAGTTAGATTAATAATAATAAGAGTATTAAGTATAGTAATTATCGTTCCACCGATCATACAAGCATAATGTGGCTAATAATATGAGTTAGATTGATAATAATAAGTGTAATAAGTATAGTAATTCTCGTTCTACCGATCATATAAGCATAATATGGCTAATAATATGAGTTAGATTGATAATAATAAGAGTAAAAAGTATAGTAATTGTCGTTCTATCGATCATATAAGCATAATATGGCTAATAATATGAGTTAGATTGATAATAGTGAGTGTAATAAGTATAGTAATTGTCGTTCTGTCGATCATATAAGCATAGTATGGCTAATAATATGAGTTAGATTGATAATAGTGAGTGCAATAAGTATAGTAATGGTCGTTCTGTCGATCATATAAGCATAGTATGGCTAATAATATGAGTTAGATTGATAATAGTGAGTGCAATAAGTATAGTAATTGTCGTTCTGTCGATCATATAAGCATAGTATGGCTAATAATATGAGTTCGACTGATAATAATAAGAGTAATAAGTATAGTAATTGTCGTTTTATCGATCATATAAGCATAATATGGCTAACAATGTGAGTTAGATAGATAATAATAAGACTAATAAGTATAGTAATTGTAGTTCTATCGATCATATAAGCATAATATGGCTAATAATATGAGTTAGATTGATAATAATAAGAGTATTAAGAATAGTAATTATCGTTCCACCGATCATACAAGCATAATGTGGCTAATAATATGAGTTAGATTGATAATAATAAGTGTAATAAGTATAGTAATTATCGTTCTACCGATCATATAAGCATAATATGGCTAATAATATGAGTTAGATTGATAATAATAAGAGTAAAAAGTATAGTAATTGTCGTTCTATCGATCATATAAGCATAATATGGCTAATAATATGAGTTAGAATGATAATAGCGAGTGTAGTAAGTATAGTAATTTTAGTTCTATTGCTCATATAAGTATAATATGATTAATAATATGAGTTAGATTGATAATAATAAGAGTAATAAGTATAGTAATTATCGTTCTACCGATCATATAAGCATAATATGGCTAATAATATGAGTTAGATTGATAATAGTGAGTGTAATAAGTATAGTAATTGTCGTTCTGTCGATCATATAAGCATAGTATGGCTAATAATATGAGTTAGATTGATAATAATAAGAGTAATGAGTATAGTAATTGTAGTTCTATCGATCCTATAAGCATAATGTGGCTAATAATATGAGTTAGATTGATAATAATAAGAGCAATAAGTATAGTAATTGCCGTTCTATCGATCATATAAGCATAATATGGCTAATAATATGAGTTAGAATGATAATAGCGAGTGTAGTAAGTATAGTAATTTTAGTTCTATTGCTCATATAAGTATAATATGATTAATAATATGAGTTAGATTGATAATAATAAGAGTAATAAGTATAGTAATTATCGTTCTACCGATCATATAAGCATAATATGGCTAATAATATGAGTTAGATTGATAATAGTGAGTGTAATAAGTATAGTAATTGTCGTTCTGTCGATCATATAAGCATAGTATGGCTAATAATATGAGTTAGATTGATAATAGTGAGTGCAATAAGTATAGTAATTGTCGTTCTGTCGATCATATAAGCATAGTATGGCTAATAATATGAGTTCGACTGATAATAATAAGAGTAATAAGTATAGTAATTGTCGTTTTATCGATCATATAAGCATAATATGGCTAATAATATGAGTTCGATTGATAATAATAAGACTAATAAGTATAGTAATTGTAGTTCTATCGATCATATAAGCATAATATGGCTAATAATATGAGTTAGATTGATAATAATAAGAGTAAAAAGTATAGTAATTGTCGTTCCATCGATCATATAAGCATAATATGGATAATAATATGAGTCAGATTGATAATAATAAGAGTAATAAGTATAGTAATTGTCGTTCTATCGACCATATCTGCATAATATGGTTAATAATATGAGTTAGATTGATAATAATAAGAGTAATAAGTATAGTAATTATCGTTCTACCGATCATATAAGCATAATATGGCTAATAATATGAGTTAGATTGATAATAATAAGACTAAGGAGTATAGTAATTGTCGTTCTATCGATCATATAAGCATAATATGGCTAAGAATATGAGTTAGATTGATAATAGTGAGTGTAATAAGTATAGTAATTGTAGTTCTATTGCTCATATAAGCATAATATGATTAATAATATGAGTTAGATTGATAATAATAAGAGTAATAAGTATAGTAATTATCGTTCTCCCGATCATACAAGCATAATATGGCTAATAATATGAGTTAGATTGATAATAATAAGAGTAATGAGTATAGTAGTTGTAGTTCTATCGATCATGTCTGCATAATATGGTTAATAATATGAGCTAGATTGATAATAATAAGAGTAATAAGTATAGTAATTGTAGTTCTATCGATCATATAAGCATAATATGGATAATAATATGAGTCAGATTGATAATAATAAGAGTAATAAGTATAGTAATTGTCGTTCTATCGACCATATCTGCATAATATGGTTAATAATATGAGTTAGATTGATAATAATAAGAGTAATAAGTATAGTAATTATCGTTCTACCGATCATATAAGCATAATATGGCTAATAATATGAGTTAGATTGATAATAATAAGACTAAGGAGTATAGTAATTGTCGTTCTATCGATCATATAAGCATAATATGGCTAAGAATATGAGTTAGATTGATAATAGTGAGAGTAATAAGTATAGTAATTGTAGTTCTATTGCTCATATAAGCATAATATGATTAATAATATGAGTTAGATTGATAATAATAAGAGTAATAAGTATAGTAATTATCGTTCTCCCGATCATACAAGCATAATATGGCTAATAATATGAGTTAGATTGATAATAATAAGAGTAATGAGTATAGTAGTTGTAGTTCTATCGATCATGTCTGCATAATGTGGTTAATAATATGAGCTAGATTGATAATAATAAGAGTAATAAGTATAGTAATTGTAGTTCTATCGATCATATAAGCATAATATGGCTAATAATATGAGTTAGATTGATAATAATAAGAGTATTGAGTATAGTAATTATCGTTCCACCGATCATACAAGCATAATGTGGCTAATAATATGAGTTAGATTGATAATAATAAGACTAATAAGTATAGTAATTGTCGTTCTATCGATCATATAAGCATAATATGGCTAATAATATGAGTTAGAATGATAATAGCGAGTGTAGTAAGTATAGTAATTTTAGTTCTATTGCTCATATAAGTATAATATGATTAATAATATGAGTTAGATTGATAATAATAAGAGTAATAAGTATAGTAATTATCGTTCTACCGATCATATAAGCATAATATGGCTAATAATATGAGTTAGATTGATAATAGTGAGTGTAATAAGTATAGTAATTGTCGTTCTGTCGATCATATAAGCATAGTATGGCTAATAATATGAGTTCGATTGATAATAATAAGACTAATAAGTATAGTAATTGTAGTTCTATCGATCCTATAAGCATAATGTGGCTAATGATATGAGTTAGATTGATAATAATAAGAGCAATAAGTATAGTAATTGCCGTTCTATCGATCATATAAGCATAATATGGCTAATAATATGAGTTAGAATGATAATAGCGAGTGTAGTAAGTATAGTAATTTTAGTTCTATTGCTCATATAAGTATAATATGATTAATAATATGAGTTAGATTGATAATAATAAGAGTAATAAGTATAGTAATTATCGTTCTACCGATCATATAAGCATAATATGGCTAATAATATGAGTTAGATTGATAATAGTGAGTGTAATAAGTATAGTAATTGTCGTTCTGTCGATCATATAAGCATAGTATGGCTAATAATATGAGTTAGATTGATAATAGTGAGTGCAATAAGTATAGTAATTGTCGTTCTGTCGATCATATAAGCATAGTATGGCTAATAATATGAGTTCGACTGATAATAATAAGAGTAATAAGTATAGTAATTGTCGTTTTATCGATCATATAAGCATAATATGGCTAACAATGTGAGTTAGATAGATAATAATAAGACTAATAAGTATAGTAATTGTAGTTCTATCGATCATATAAGCATAATATGGCTAATAATATGAGTTCGATTGATAATAATAAGAGTAATAAGTATAGTAATTGTAGTTCTATCGATCATATAAGCATAATATGGCTAATAATATGAGTTAGATTGATAATAATAAGAGTAAAAAGTATAGTAATTGTCGTTCCATCGATCATATAAGCATAATATGGATAATAATATGAGTCAGATTGATAATAATAAGAGTAATAAGTATAGTAATTGTCGTTCTATCGACCATATCTGCATAATATGGTTAATAATATGAGTTAGATTGATAATAATAAGAGTAATAAGTATAGTAATTATCGTTCTACCGATCATATAAGCATAATATGGCTAATAATATGAGTTAGATTGATAATAATAAGACTAAGGAGTATAGTAATTGTCGTTCTATCGATCATATAAGCATAATATGGCTAAGAATATGAGTTAGATTGATAATAGTGAGTGTAATAAGTATAGTAATTGTAGTTCTATTGCTCATATAAGCATAATATGATTAATAATATGAGTTAGATTGATAATAATAAGAGTAATAAGTATAGTAATTATCGTTCTCCCGATCATACAAGCATAATATGGCTAATAATATGAGTTAGATTGATAATAATAAGAGTAATGAGTATAGTAGTTGTAGTTCTATCGATCATGTCTGCATAATATGGTTAATAATATGAGCTAGATTGATAATAATAAGAGTAATAAGTATAGTAATTGTAGTTCTATCGATCATATAAGCATAATATGGCTAATAATATGAGTTAGATTGATAATAATAAGAGTATTGAGTATAGTAATTATCGTTCCACCGATCATACAAGCATAATGTGGCTAATAATATGAGTTAGATTGATAATAATAAGACTAATAAGTATAGTAATTGTCGTTCTATCGATCATATAAGCATAATATGGCTAATAATATGAGTTAGATTCATAATAGTGAGTGTAATAAGTATAGTAATTGTAGTTCTATTGCTCATATAAGCATAATATGATTAATAATATGAGTTAGATTGATAATAATAAGAGTAATAAGTATAGTAATTATCGTTCTCCCGATCATACAAGCATAATATGGCTAATAATATGAGTTAGATTGATAATAATAAGAGCAGTAAGTATAGTAATTGCCGTTCTATCGATCACATAAGCATAATATGGCTAATAATATCAGTTAGATTGATAATAATAAGAGTAGTGAGCATAGTAATTGTCGTTCTATCGATCATATAATCATAGTATGGCTAACAATATGAGTTAGATTAATAATAATAAGAGTATTAAGTATAGTAATTATCGTTCCACCGATCATACAAGCATAATGTGGCTAATAATATGAGTTAGATTGATAATAATAAGTGTAATAAGTATAGTAATTCTCGTTCTACCGATCATATAAGCATAATATGGCTAATAATATGAGTTAGATTGATAATAATAAGAGTAAAAAGTATAGTAATTGTCGTTCTATCGATCATATAAGCATAATATGGCTAATAATATGAGTTAGATTGATAATAGTGAGTGTAATAAGTATAGTAATTGTCGTTCTGTCGATCATATAAGCATAGTATGGCTAATAATATGAGTTAGATTGATAATAGTGAGTGCAATAAGTATAGTAATGGTCGTTCTGTCGATCATATAAGCATAGTATGGCTAATAATATGAGTTAGATTGATAATAGTGAGTGCAATAAGTATAGTAATTGTCGTTCTGTCGATCATATAAGCATAGTATGGCTAATAATATGAGTTCGACTGATAATAATAAGAGTAATAAGTATAGTAATTGTCGTTTTATCGATCATATAAGCATAATATGGCTAACAATGTGAGTTAGATAGATAATAATAAGACTAATAAGTATAGTAATTGTAGTTCTATCGATCATATAAGCATAATATGGCTAATAATATGAGTTAGATTGATAATAATAAGAGTATTAAGAATAGTAATTATCGTTCCACCGATCATACAAGCATAATGTGGCTAATAATATGAGTTAGATTGATAATAATAAGTGTAATAAGTATAGTAATTATCGTTCTACCGATCATATAAGCATAATATGGCTAATAATATGAGTTAGATTGATAATAATAAGAGTAAAAAGTATAGTAATTGTCGTTCTATCGATCATATAAGCATAATATGGCTAATAATATGAGTTAGAATGATAATAGCGAGTGTAGTAAGTATAGTAATTTTAGTTCTATTGCTCATATAAGTATAATATGATTAATAATATGAGTTAGATTGATAATAATAAGAGTAATAAGTATAGTAATTATCGTTCTACCGATCATATAAGCATAATATGGCTAATAATATGAGTTAGATTGATAATAGTGAGTGTAATAAGTATAGTAATTGTCGTTCTGTCGATCATATAAGCATAGTATGGCTAATAATATGAGTTAGATTGATAATAATAAGAGTAATGAGTATAGTAATTGTAGTTCTATCGATCCTATAAGCATAATGTGGCTAATAATATGAGTTAGATTGATAATAATAAGAGCAATAAGTATAGTAATTGCCGTTCTATCGATCATATAAGCATAATATGGCTAATAATATGAGTTAGAATGATAATAGCGAGTGTAGTAAGTATAGTAATTTTAGTTCTATTGCTCATATAAGTATAATATGATTAATAATATGAGTTAGATTGATAATAATAAGAGTAATAAGTATAGTAATTATCGTTCTACCGATCATATAAGCATAATATGGCTAATAATATGAGTTAGATTGATAATAGTGAGTGTAATAAGTATAGTAATTGTCGTTCTGTCGATCATATAAGCATAGTATGGCTAATAATATGAGTTAGATTGATAATAGTGAGTGCAATAAGTATAGTAATTGTCGTTCTGTCGATCATATAAGCATAGTATGGCTAATAATATGAGTTCGACTGATAATAATAAGAGTAATAAGTATAGTAATTGTCGTTTTATCGATCATATAAGCATAATATGGCTAATAATATGAGTTCGATTGATAATAATAAGACTAATAAGTATAGTAATTGTAGTTCTATCGATCATATAAGCATAATATGGCTAATAATATGAGTTAGATTGATAATAATAAGAGTAAAAAGTATAGTAATTGTCGTTCCATCGATCATATAAGCATAATATGGATAATAATATGAGTCAGATTGATAATAATAAGAGTAATAAGTATAGTAATTGTCGTTCTATCGACCATATCTGCATAATATGGTTAATAATATGAGTTAGATTGATAATAATAAGAGTAATAAGTATAGTAATTATCGTTCTACCGATCATATAAGCATAATATGGCTAATAATATGAGTTAGATTGATAATAATAAGACTAAGGAGTATAGTAATTGTCGTTCTATCGATCATATAAGCATAATATGGCTAAGAATATGAGTTAGATTGATAATAGTGAGTGTAATAAGTATAGTAATTGTAGTTCTATTGCTCATATAAGCATAATATGATTAATAATATGAGTTAGATTGATAATAATAAGAGTAATAAGTATAGTAATTATCGTTCTCCCGATCATACAAGCATAATATGGCTAATAATATGAGTTAGATTGATAATAATAAGAGTAATGAGTATAGTAGTTGTAGTTCTATCGATCATGTCTGCATAATATGGTTAATAATATGAGCTAGATTGATAATAATAAGAGTAATAAGTATAGTAATTGTAGTTCTATCGATCATATAAGCATAATATGGATAATAATATGAGTCAGATTGATAATAATAAGAGTAATAAGTATAGTAATTGTCGTTCTATCGACCATATCTGCATAATATGGTTAATAATATGAGTTAGATTGATAATAATAAGAGTAATAAGTATAGTAATTATCGTTCTACCGATCATATAAGCATAATATGGCTAATAATATGAGTTAGATTGATAATAATAAGACTAAGGAGTATAGTAATTGTCGTTCTATCGATCCTATAAGCATAATGTGGCTAATGATATGAGTTAGATTGATAATAATAAGAGCAATAAGTATAGTAATTGCCGTTCTATCGATCATATAAGCATAATATGGCTAATAATATGAGTTAGAATGATAATAGCGAGTGTAGTAAGTATAGTAATTTTAGTTCTATTGCTCATATAAGTATAATATGATTAATAATATGAGTTAGATTGATAATAATAAGAGTAATAAGTATAGTAATTATCGTTCTACCGATCATATAAGCATAATATGGCTAATAATATGAGTTAGATTGATAATAGTGAGTGTAATAAGTATAGTAATTGTCGTTCTGTCGATCATATAAGCATAGTATGGCTAATAATATGAGTTCGATTGATAATAATAAGACTAATAAGTATAGTAATTGTAGTTCTATCGATCCTATAAGCATAATGTGGCTAATGATATGAGTTAGATTGATAATAATAAGAGCAATAAGTATAGTAATTGCCGTTCTATCGATCATATAAGCATAATATGGCTAATAATATGAGTTAGAATGATAATAGCGAGTGTAGTAAGTATAGTAATTTTAGTTCTATTGCTCATATAAGTATAATATGATTAATAATATGAGTTAGATTGATAATAATAAGAGTAATAAGTATAGTAATTATCGTTCTACCGATCATATAAGCATAATATGGCTAATAATATGAGTTAGATTGATAATAGTGAGTGTAATAAGTATAGTAATTGTCGTTCTGTCGATCATATAAGCATAGTATGGCTAATAATATGAGTTAGATTGATAATAGTGAGTGCAATAAGTATAGTAATTGTCGTTCTGTCGATCATATAAGCATAGTATGGCTAATAATATGAGTTCGACTGATAATAATAAGAGTAATAAGTATAGTAATTGTCGTTTTATCGATCATATAAGCATAATATGGCTAACAATGTG
>NW_027474568.1:0-36120 GCF_050947335.1 Megachile rotundata
ATAATAAGAGTAATAAGTACAGTAATTGTCGTTCTATCGATCATATAAGCATAATAAGGCTAATAATATGAGTTAGAGTGATAATACTAAGAGTAGTGAGTATAGTAATTCTCATTCTATCCATCATATAAGCATAATATGGCTAATAATATGAGTTAGATTGATAATAATAAGAGTAATAAGTATAGTAATTGTCGTTCTCTCGATCATATAAGCATAATATGGCTAATAATATGAGTTAGATTGATAATACTAAGAGTAGTGAGTATAGTAATTCTCATTCTATCGATCATATAAGCACAATATGGCTAATAATATGAGTTAGATAGATAATAATAAGAGTAATGAGTATAGTAATTGTAGTTCTATCGATCATATCTGCATAATATGGTTAATAATATGAGTTAGATTCATAATAATAACAGTAATAAGTATAGTAATTGTCGTTCTATCGATAATATAACCATAATATGGCTAATAATATGAGTTAGATTGATAATAATAAGAGTAATAAGTACAGTAATTGTCGTTCTATCGATCATATAAGCATAATAAGGCTAATAATATGAGTTAGAGTGATAATACTAAGAGTAGTGAGTATAGTAATTCTCATTCTATCCATCATATAAGCATAATATGGCTAATAATATGAGTTAGATTGATAATAATAAGAGTAATAAGTATAGTAATTGTCGTTCTCTCGATCATATAAGCATAATATGGCTAATAATATGAGTTAGAGTGATAATACTAAGAGTAGTGAGTATAGTAATTCTCATTCTATCGATCATATAAGCATAATATGGCTAATAATATGAGTTAGATTGATAATAATAACAGTAATAAGTATAGTAATTCTCGTTCTATCGATCATGTAAGCATAATATGGCTAATAATATGAGTTAGATTGATAATAATAAGTGTAATAAGTATAGTAATTGTCGTTCTATCGATCATATAAGCATAATAAGGCTAATAATATGAGTTAGAGTGATAATACTAAGAGTAGTGAGTATAGTAATTCTCATTCTATCGATCATATAAGCATAATATGGCTAATAATATGAGTTAGATTGATAATACTAAGAGTAGTGAGTATAGTAATTCTCGTTCTATCGATCATATAAGCATAATATGGCTAATAATATGAGTTAGATTGATAATAATAAGAGTAACAAGTATAGTAATTGTCGTTCTATCGGTCATTTAAGCATAATATGGCTAATAATATGAGTCAGATTGATAATAATAACAGTAATAAGTATAGTAATTGTCATTCTATCGATAATATAAGCATAATATGGCTAATAATATGAGTTAGATTGATAATACTAAGAGTAGTGAGTATAGTAATTCTCGTTCTATCGATCATATAATCATAATATGGCTAATAATATGAGTTAGATTGATAATACTAAGAGTAGTGAGTATAGTAATTGTCGTTCTATCGATCATATAAGCATAATATGGCTAATAATATGAGTTAGATTGATAATACTAAGAGTAGTGAGTATAGTAATTGTCGTTCTATCGATCATATAAGCATAATATGGCTAATAATATGAGTTAGATTGATAATAATAAGAGTAATAAGTATAGTAATTGTCGTTCTCTCGATCATATAAGCATAATATGGCTAATAATATGAGTTAGATTGATAATACTAAGTGTAGTGAGTATAGTAATTCTCATTCTATCGATCATATAAGCACAATATGGCTAATAATATGAGTTAGATAGATAATAATAAGAGTAATGAGTATAGTAATTGTAGTTCTATCGATCATATCTGCATAATATGGTTAATAATATAAGTTAGATTCATAATAATAACAGTAATAAGTATAGTAATTGTCGTTCTATCGATAATATAACCATAATATGGCTAATAATATGAGTTAGATTGATAATACTAAGAGTAGTGAGTATAGTAATTCTCGTTCTATCGATCATATAAGCATAATATGGCTAATAATATGAGTTAGATTGATAACAATAAGAGTAATAAGTACAGTAATTGTCGTTCTATCGATCATATAAGCATAATAAGGCTAATAATATGAGTTAGAGTGATAATACTAAGAGTAGTGAGTATAGTAATTCTCATTCTATCGATCATATAAGCATAATATGGCTAATAATATGAGTTAGATTGATAATAATAAGAGTAATAAGTATAGTAATTGTCGTTCTCTCGATCATATAAGCATAATATGGCTAATAATATGAGTTAGAGTGATAATACTAAGAGTAGTGAGTATAGTAATTCTCATTCTATCGATCATATAAGCATAATATGGCTAATAATATGAGTTAGATTGATAATAATAAGAGTAATAAGTATAGTATTTGTCGTTCTGTCGATCATATAAGCATAATATGGCTAATAATACGAGTTAGATTGATAATAATAAGAGTAATAAGTATAGTAATTGTCGTTCTATCGATCATTTAAGCATAATATGGCTAATAATATGAGTTAGATTGATAATAATAACAGTAATAAGTATAGTAATTGTCGTTCTATCGATAATATAAGCATAATATGGCTAATAATATGAGTTAGATTGATAATACTAAGAGTAGTGAGTATAGTAATTCTCGTTCTATCGATCATGTAAGCATAATATGGCTAATAATATGAGTTAGATTGATAATAATAAGTGTAATAAGTATAGTAATTGTCGTTCTATCGATCATAATTGCATAATATGTTTAATAATATGAGTTAGATTGATAATAATAAGAGCAATGAGTATAGTAATTGTCGTACTATCGATCATATAAGCATAATATGGCTAATAATATGAGTTAGATTGATAATAATAAGTGTAAAAAGTAGAGTAATTGTCGTTCGATCGATCATATCTGCATAATATGGTTAATAATATGAGTTAGATTGATAATAATAAGAGTAATGAGTATAGTAATTGTCGTACTATCGATCATATAAGCATATTATGACTAATAATGTGAGTTAGATTGATAATAGTGAGAGTAATAAGCATAGTAATTGTCGTTCTATCGATCATATAAGCATAATATGGCTAATAATATGAGTTAGATTGATAATACTAAGAGTAGTGAGTATAGTAATTGTCGTTCTATCGATCATATAAGCATAATATGGCTAATAATATGAGTTAGATTGATAATAATAAGAGTAATAAGTATAGTAATTGTCGTTCTCTCGATCATGTAAGCATATTATGACTAATAATGTGAGTTAGATTGATAATAGTGAGAGTAATAAGCATAGTAATTGTCGTTCTATCGATCATATAAGCATAATATGGCTAATAATATGAGTTAGATTGATAATACTAAGAGTAGTGAGTATAGTAATTGTCGTTCTATCGATCATATAAGCACAATATGGCTAACAATATGAGTTAGATAGATAATAATAAGAGTAATGAGTATAGTAATTGTAGTTCTATCGATCATATCTGCATAATATGGTTAATAATATGAGTTAGATTCATAATAATAACAGTAATAAGTATAGTAATTGTCGTTCTATCGATAATATAACCATAATATGGCTAATAATATGAGTTAGATTGATAATACTAAGAGTAGTGAGTATAGTAATTCTCGTTCTATCGATCATATAAGCATAATATGGCTAATAATATGAGTTAGATTGATAACAATAAGAGTAATAAGTACAGTAATTGTCGTTCTATCGATCATATAAGCATAATAAGGCTAATAATATGAGTTAGAGTGATAATACTAAGAGTAGTGAGTATAGTAATTCTCATTCTATCGATCATATAAGCATAATATGGCTAATAATATGAGTTAGATTGATAATAATAAGAGTAATAAGTATAGTAATTGTCGTTCTCTCGATCATATAAGCATAATATGGCTAATAATATGAGTTAGAGTGATAATACTAAGAGTAGTGAGTATAGTAATTCTCATTCTATCGATCATATAAGCATAATATGGCTAATAAGATGAGTTAGATTGATAATAATAAGAGTAATAAGTATAGTATTTGTCGTTCTGTCGATCATATAAGCATAATATGGCTAATAATACGAGTTAGATTGATAATAATAAGAGTAATAAGTATAGTAATTGTCGTTCTATCGATCATTTAAGCATAATATGGCTAATAATATGAGTTAGATTGATAATAATAACAGTAATAAGTATAGTAATTGTCGTTCTATCGATAATATAAGCATAATATGGCTAATAATATGAGTTAGATTGATAATACTAAGAGTAGTGAGTATAGTAATTCTCGTTCTATCGATCATGTAAGCATAATATGGCTAATAATATGAGTTAGATTGATAATAATAAGAGTAATAAGTATAGTAATTGTCGTTCTCTCGATCATATAAGCATATTATGACTAATAATGTGAGTTAGATTGATAATAGTGAGAGTAATAAGCATAGTAATTGTCGTTCTATCGATCATATAAGCATAATATGGCTAATAATATGAGTTAGATTGATAATACTAAGAGTAGTGAGTATAGTAATTGTCGTTCTATCGATCATATAAGCACAATATGGCTAACAATATGAGTTAGATAGATAATAATAAGAGTAATGAGTATAGTAATTGTAGTTCTATCGATCATATCTGCATAATATGGTTAATAATATGAGTTAGATTCATAATAATAACAGTAATAAGTATAGTAATTGTCGTTCTATCGATAATATAACCATAATATGGCTAATAATATGAGTTAGATTGATAATACTAAGAGTAGTGAGTATAGTAATTCTCGTTCTATCGATCATATAAGCATAATATGGCTAATAATATGAGTTAGATTGATAACAATAAGAGTAATAAGTACAGTAATTGTCGTTCTATCGATCATATAAGCATAATAAGGCTAATAATATGAGTTAGAGTGATAATACTAAGAGTAGTGAGTATAGTAATTCTCATTCTATCGATCATATAAGCATAATATGGCTAATAATATGAGTTAGATTGATAATAATAAGAGTAATAAGTATAGTAATTGTCGTTCTCTCGATCATATAAGCATAATATGGCTAATAATATGAGTTAGAGTGATAATACTAAGAGTAGTGAGTATAGTAATTCTCATTCTATCGATCATATAAGCATAATATGGCTAATAATATGAGTTAGATTGATAATAATAAGAGTAATAAGTATAGTATTTGTCGTTCTGTCGATCATATAAGCATAATATGGCTAATAATACGAGTTAGATTGATAATAATAAGAGTAATAAGTATAGTAATTGTCGTTCTATCGATCATTTAAGCATAATATGGCTAATAATATGAGTTAGATTGATAATAATAACAGTAGTAAGTATAGTAATTGTCGTTCTATCGATAATATAAGCATAATATGGCTAATAATATGAGTTAGATTGATAATACTAAGAGTAGTGAGTATAGTAATTCTCGTTCTATCGATCATGTAAGCATAATATGGCTAATAATATGAGTTAGATTGATAATAATAAGTGTAATAAGTATAGTAATTGTCGTTCTATCGATCATAATTGCATAATATGTTTAATAATATGAGTTAGATTGATAATAATAAGAGCAATGAGTATAGTAATTGTCGTACTATCGATCATATAAGCATAATATGGCTAATAATATGAGTTAGATTGATAATAATAAGTGTAAAAAGTAGAGTAATTGTCGTTCGATCGATCATATCTGCATAATATGGTTAATAATATGAGTTAAATTGATAATAATAAGAGTAATGAGTATAGTAATTGTCGTACTATCGATCATATAAGCATATTATGACTAATAATGTGAGTTAGATTGATAATAGTGAGAGTAATAAGCATAGTAATTGTCGTTCTATCGATCATTTAAGCATAATATGGCTAATAATATGAGTTAGATTGATAATTATAACAGAAATAAGTATAGTAATTGTCGTTCTATCGATAATATAAGCATAATATGGCTAATAATATGAGTTAGATTGATAATACTAAGAGTAGTGAGTATAGTAATTCTCGTTCTATCGATCATATAAGCATAATATGGCTAATAATATGAGTTAGATTGATAATACTAAGAGTAGTGAGTATAGTAATTCTCGTTCTATCGATCATATAAGCATAATATGGCTAATAATATGAGTTAGATTGATAATAATAAGAGTAGTAAGTATAGTAATTGTCGTTCTATCGGTCATTTAAGCATAATATGGCTAATAATATGAGTCTGATTGATAATAATAACAGTAATAAGTATAGTAATTGTTGTTCTATCGATAATATAAGCATAATATGGCTAATAATATGAGTTAGATTGATAATACTAAGAGTAGTGAGTATAGTAATTCTCGTTCTATCGATCATATAATCATAATATGGCTAATAATATGAGTTAGATTGATAATACTAAGAGTAGTGAGTATAGTAATTGTCGTTCTATCGATCATATAAGCATAATATGGCTAATAATATGAGTTAGATTGATAATACTAAGAGTAGTGAGTATAGTAATTGTCGTTCTATCGATCATATAAGCATAATATGGCTAATAATATGAGTTAGATTGATAATAATAAGAGTAATAAGTATAGTAATTGTCGTTCTATCGATCATATAAGCATAATATGGCTAATAATATGAGTTAGATTGATAATACTAAGAGTAGTGAGTATAGTAATTCTCATTCTATCGATCATATAAGCATAATATGGCTAATAATATGAGTTAGATAGATAATAATAAGAGTAATGAGTATAGTAATTGTAGTTCTATCGATCATATCTGCATAATATGGTTAATAATATGAGTTAGATTCATAATAATAACAGTAATAAGTATAGTAATTGTCGTTCTATCGATAATATAACCATAATATGGCTAATAATATGAGTTAGATTGATAATAATAAGAGTAATAAGTACAGTAATTGTCGTTCTATCGATCATATAAGCATAATAAGGCTAATAATATGAGTTAGAGTGATAATACTAAGAGTAGTGAGTATAGTAATTCTCATTCTATCCATCATATAAGCATAATATGGCTAATAATATGAGTTAGATTGATAATAATAAGAGTAATAAGTATAGTAATTGTCGTTCTCTCGATCATATAAGCATAATATGGCTAATAATATGAGTTAGAGTGATAATACTAAGAGTAGTGAGTATAGTAATTCTCATTCTATCGATCATATAAGCATAATATGGCTAATAATATGAGTTAGATTGATAATAATAACAGTAATAAGTATAGTAATTGTCGTTCTATCGATAATATAAGCATAATATGGCTAATAATATGTGTTAGATTCATAATAATAAGAGTAATAAGTATAGTAATTGTCGTTCTATCGATCATATAAGCATAATATGGCTAATAATATGAGTTAGATTGATAATAATAAGAGTAATAAGTATAGTAATTGTCGTTCTCTCGATCATATAAGCATAATATGGCTAATAATATGAGTTAGAGTGATAATACTAAGAGTAGTGAGTATAGTAATTCTCATTCTATCGATCATATAAGCATAATATGGCTAATAATATGAGTTAGATTGATAATAATAACAGTAATAAGTATAGTAATTCTCATTCTATCGATCATATAAGCACAATATGGCCAATAATATGAGTTAGATAGATAATAATAAGAGTAATGAGTATAGTAATTGTAGTTCTATCGATCATATCTGCGTAATATGGTTAATAATATGAGTTAGATTCATAATAATAACAGTAATAAGTATAGTAATTGTCGTTCTATCGATAATATAACCATAATATGGCTAATAATATGAGTTAGATTGATAATACTAAGAGTAGTGAGTATAGTAATTCTCGTTCTATCGATCATATAAGCATAATATGGCTAATAATATGAGTTAGATTGATAATAATAAGAGTAATAAGTACAGTAATTGTCGTTCTATCGATAATATAAGCATAATATGGCTAATAATATGTGTTAGATTCATAATAATAAGAGTAATAAGTATAGTAATTGTCGTTCTATCGATCATATAAGCATAATATGGCTAATAATATGAGTTAGATTGATAATACTAAGAGTAGTGAGTATAGTAATTCTCATTCTATCGATCATATAAGCATAATATGGCTAATAATATGAGTTAGATAGATAATAATAAGAGTAATGAGTATAGTAATTGTAGTTCTATCGATCATATCTGCATAATATGGTTAATAATATGAGTTAGATTCATAATAATAACAGTAATAAGTATAGTAATTGTCGTTCTATCGATAATATAACCATAATATGGCTAATAATATGAGTTAGATTGATAATAATAAGAGTAATAAGTACAGTAATTGTCGTTCTATCGATCATATAAGCATAATAAGGCTAATAATATGAGTTAGATAGATAATAATAAGAGTAATGAGTATAGTAATTGTAGTTCTATCGATCATATCTGCATAATATGGTTAATAATATGAGTTAGATTCAAAATAATAACAGTAATAAGTATAGTAATTGTCGTTCTATCGATAATATAACCATAATATGGCTAATAATATGAGTTAGATTGATAATACTAAGAGTAGTGAGTATAGTAATTCTCGTTCTATCGATCATATAAGCATAATATGGCTAATAATATGAGTTAGATTGATAATAATAAGAGTAATAAGTACAGTAATTGTCGTTCTATCGATAATATAAGCATAATATGGCTAATAATATGTGTTAGATTCATAATAATAAGAGTAATAAGTATAGTAATTGTCGTTCTATCGATCATATAAGCATAATATGGCTAATAATATGAGTTAGATTGATAATACTAAGTGTAGTGAGTATAGTAATTCTCATTCTATCGATCATATAAGCGCAATATGGCTAATAATACGAGTTAGATTGATAATAATAAGAGTAATAAGTATAGTAATTGTCGTTCTATCGGTCATTTAAGCATAATATGGCTAATAATATGAGTCAGATTGATAATAATAACAGTAATAAGTATAGTAATTGTCGTTCTATCGATAATATAAGCATAATATGGCTAATAATATGAGTTAGATTGATAATACTAAGAGTAGTGAGTATAGTAATTCTCGTTCTATCGATCATATAATCATAATATGGCTAATAATATGAGTTAGATTGATAATACTAAGAGTAGTGAGTATAGTAATTGTCGTTCTATCGATCATATAAGCATAATATGGCTAATAATATGAGTTAGATTGATAATACTAAGAGTAGTGAGTATAGTAATTGTCGTTCTATCGATCATATAAGCATAATATGGCTAATAATATGAGTTAGATTGATAATAATAAGAGTAATAAGTATAGTAATTGTCGTTCTATCGATCATATAAGCATAATATGGCTAATAATATGAGTTAGATTGATAATACTAAGAGTAGTGAGTATAGTAATTCTCATTCTATCGATCATATAAGCATAATATGGCTAATAATATGAGTTAGATAGATAATAATAAGAGTAATGAGTATAGTAATTGTAGTTCTATCGATCATATCTGCATAATATGGTTAATAATATGAGTTAGATTCATAATAATAACAGTAATAAGTATAGTAATTGTCGTTCTATCGATAATATAACCATAATATGGCTAATAATATGAGTTAGATTGATAATAATAAGAGTAATAAGTACAGTAATTGTCGTTCTATCGATCATATAAGCATAATAAGGCTAATAATATGAGTTAGAGTGATAATACTAAGAGTAGTGAGTATAGTAATTCTCATTCTATCCATCATATAAGCATAATATGGCTAATAATATGAGTTAGATTGATAATAATAAGAGTAATAAGTATAGTAATTGTCGTTCTCTCGATCATATAAGCATAATATGGCTAATAATATGAGTTAGAGTGATAATACTAAGAGTAATGAGTATAGTAATTCTCATTCTATCGATCATATAAGCATAATATGGCTAATAATATGAGTTAGATTGATAATAATAACAGTAATAAGTATAGTAATTGTCGTTCTATCGATAATATAAGCATAATATGGCTAATAATATGTGTTAGATTCATAATAATAAGAGTAATAAGTATAGTAATTGTCGTTCTATCGATCATATAAGCATAATATGGCTAATAATATGAGTTAGATTGATAATACTAAGAGTAGTGAGTATAGTAATTCTCATTCTATCGATCATATAAGCACAATATGGCTAATAATATGAGTTAGATAGATAATAATAAGAGTAATGAGTATAGTAATTGTAGTTCTATCGATCATATCTGCATAATATGGTTAATAATATGAGTTAGATTCATAATAATAACAGTAATAAGTATAGTAATTGTCGTTCTATCGATAATATAACCATAATATGGCTAATAATATGAGTTAGATTGATAATACTAAGAGTAGTGAGTATAGTAATTCTCGTTCTATCCATCATATAAGCATAATATGGCTAATAATATGAGTTAGATTGATAATAATAAGAGTAATAAGTACAGTAATTGTCGTTCTATCGATCATATAAGCATAATAAGGCTAATAATATGAGTTAGAGTGATAATACTAAGAGTAGTGAGTATAGTAATTCTCATTCTATCGATCATATAAGCATAATATGGCTAATAATATGAGTTAGATTGATAATAATAAGAGTAATAAGTATAGTAATTGTCGTTCTCTCGATCATATAAGCATAATATGGCTAATAATATGAGTTAGAGTGATAATACTAAGAGTAGTGAGCATAGTAATTCTCATTCTATCGATCATATAAGCATAATATGGCTAATAATATGAGTTAGATTGATAATAATAAGAGTAATAAGTATAGTATTTGTCGTTCTGTCGATCATATAAGCAGAATATGGCTAATAATACGAGTTAGATTGATAATAATAAGAGTAATAAGTATAGTAATTGTCGTTCTATCGATCATTTAAGCATAATATGGCTAATAATATGAGTTAGATTGATAATAATAACAGTAATAAGTATAGTAATTGTCGTTCTATCGATAATATAAGCATAATATGGCTAATAATATGAGTTAGATTGATAATACTAAGAGTAGTGAGTATAGTAATTCTCGTTCTATCGATCATGTAAGCATAATATGGCTAATAATATGAGTTAGATTGATAATAATAAGTGTAATAAGTATAGTAATTGTCGTTCTATCGATCATAATTGCATAATATGGTTAATAATATGAGTTAGATTGATAATAATAAGAGCAATGAGTATAGTAATTGTCGTACTATCGCTCATATAAGCATAATATGGCTAATAATGTGAGTTAGATTGATAATAATAAGTGTAAAAAGTAGAGTAATTGTCGTTCGATCGATCATATCTGCATAATATGGTTAATAATATGAGTTAGGTTGATAATAATAAGAGTAATGAGTATAGTAATTGTCGTACTATCGATCATATACGCATAATATGACTAATAATGTGAGTTAGATTGATAATAGTGAGAGTAATAAGTATAGTAATTGTCGTTCTATCGATCATTTAAGCATAATATGGCTAATAATATGAGTTAGATTGATAATAATAACAGAAATAAGTATAGTAATTGTCGTTCTATCGATAATATAAGCATAATATGGCTAATAATATGAGTTAGATTGATAATACTAAGAGTAGTGAGTATAGTAATTCTCGTTCTATCGATCATATAAGCATAATATGGCTAATAATATGAGTTAGATTGATAATACTAAGAGTAGTGAGTATAGTAATTCTCGTTCTATCGATCATATAAGCATAATATGGCTAATAATATGAGTTAGATTGATAATAATAAGAGTAATAAGTATAGTAATTGTCGTTCTATCGGTCATTTAAGCATAATATGGCTAATAATATGAGTCAGATTGATAATGATAACAGTAATAAGTATAGTAATTGTCGTTCTATCGATAATATAAGCATAATATGGCTAATAATATGAGTTAGATTGATAATACTAAGAGTAGTGAGTATAGTAATTCTCGTTCTATCGATCATATAATCATAATATGGCTAATAATATGAGTTAGATAGATAATAATAAGAGTAATGAGTATAGTAATTGTAGTTCTATCGATCATATCTGCATAATATGGTTAATAATATGAGTTAGATTCATAATAATAACAGTAATAAGTATAGTAATTGTCGTTCTATCGATAATATAACCATAATATGGCTAATAATATGAGTTAGATTGATAATAATAAGAGTAATAAGTACAGTAATTGTCGTTCTATCGATCATATAAGCATAATAAGGCTAATAATATGAGTTAGAGTGATAATACTAAGAGTAGTGAGTATAGTAATTCTCATTCTATCCATCATATAAGCATAATATGGCTAATAATATGAGTTAGATTGATAATAATAAGAGTAATAAGTATAGTAATTGTCGTTCTCTCGATCATATAAGCATAATATGGCTAATAATATGAGTTAGAGTGATAATACTAAGAGTAATGAGTATAGTAATTCTCATTCTATCGATCATATAAGCATAATATGGCTAATAATATGAGTTAGATTGATAATAATAACAGTAATAAGTATAGTAATTGTCGTTCTATCGATAATATAAGCATAATATGGCTAATAATATGTGTTAGATTCATAATAATAAGAGTAATAAGTATAGTAATTGTCGTTCTATCGATCATATAAGCATAATATGGCTAATAATATGAGTTAGATTGATAATACTAAGAGTAGTGAGTATAGTAATTCTCATTCTATCGATCATATAAGCACAATATGGCTAATAATATGAGTTAGATAGATAATAATAAGAGTAATGAGTATAGTAATTGTAGTTCTATCGATCATATCTGCATAATATGGTTAATAATATGAGTTAGATTCATAATAATAACAGTAATAAGTATAGTAATTGTCGTTCTATCGATAATATAACCATAATATGGCTAATAATATGAGTTAGATTGATAATACTAAGAGTAGTGAGTATAGTAATTCTCGTTCTATCGATCATATAAGCATAATATGGCTAATAATATGAGTTAGATTGATAATAATAAGAGTAATAAGTACAGTAATTGTCGTTCTATCGATCATATAAGCATAATAAGGCTAATAATATGAGTTAGAGTGATAATACTAAGAGTAGTGAGTATAGTAATTCTCATTCTATCGATCATATAAGCATAATATGGCTAATAATATGAGTTAGATTGATAATAATAAGAGTAATAAGTATAGTAATTGTCGTTCTCTCGATCATATAAGCATAATATGGCTAATAATATGAGTTAGATTGATAATACTAAGAGTAGTGAGTATAGTAATTCTCGTTCTATCGATCATGTAAGCATAATATGGCTAATAATATGAGTTAGATTGATAATAATAAGAGTAATAAGTATAGTAATTGTCGTTCTATCGGTCATTTAAGCATAATATGGCTAATAATATGAGTCAGATTGATAATAATAACAGTAATAAGTATAGTAATTGTCGTTCTATCGATCATTTAAGCATAATATGGCTAATAATATGAGTTAGGTTGATAATAATAACAGTAATAAGTATAGTAATTGTCGTTCTATCGATAATATAAGCATAATATGGCTAATAATACGAGTTAGATTGATAATAATAAGAGTAATAAGTATAGTAGTTCTCGTTCTATCGATCATATAAGCATAATATGGCTAATAATATGAGTTAGATTTATACTAATAAGAGTAATAAGTACAGTAATTGTCGTTCTATCGATCATATAAGCATAATAAGGATAATAATATGAGTTAGAGTGATAATACTAAGAGTAGTGAGTATAGTAATTCTCATTCTATCGATCATATAAGCATAATATGGCTAATAATATGAGTTAGATTGATAATAATAACAGTAATAAGTATAGTAATTGCCGTTCTATCGATAATATAAGCATAATATGGCTAATAATATGAGTTAGATTCATAATAATAAGAGTAATAAGTATAGTAATTGTCGTTCTATCGATCATATAAGCATAATATGGCTAATAATATGAGTTAGATTTATAATAATAAGAGTAATAAGTATAGTAATTGTCGTTCTATCGATCATATAAGCACAATATGGCTAATAATATGAGTTAGATTGATAATAATAAGAGTAATAAGTATAGTAATTGTCGTTATATCGATCATATAACCATAATATGGCTAATAGCATGAGTTAGATTGATAATAATAAGAGTAATGAGTATAGTAATTGTCGTTCTATCGATCATATCTGCATAATATGGCTAATAATGTGAGTTAGATTGATAATAGTGAGTGCAATAAATATAGTAATTGTCGTTCTATCGCTCATATAAGCACAATATGGCTAATAATATGAGTTAGATTGATAATAATAAGAGTAATAAGTATAGTAATTGTCGTTCTCTCGATCATATAAGCATAATATGGCTAATAATATGAGTCAGATTGATAATAATAACAGTAATAAGTATAGTAATTGTCGTTCTATCGATAATATAAGCATAATATGGCTAATAATATGAGTTAGATTGATAATACTAAGAGTAGTGAGTATAGTAATTCTCGTTCTATCGCTCATGTAAGCATAATATGGCTAATAATATGAGTTAGATTGATAATAATAAGAGTAATAAGTATAGTAATTGTCGTTCTATCGGTCATTTAAGCATAATATGGCTAATAATATGAGTCAGATTGATAATAATAACAGTAATAAGTATAGTATTTGTCGTTCTGTCGATCATATAAGCATAATATGGCTAATAATACGAGTTAGATTGATAATAATAAGAGTAATAAGTATAGTAATTGTCGTTCTATCGATCATTTAAGCATAATATGGCTAATAATATGAGTTAGGTTGATAATAATAACAGTAATAACTATAGTAATTGTCGTTCTATCGATAATATAAGCATAATATGGCTAATAATATGAGTTAGATTGATAATACTAAGAGTAGTGAGTATAGTAATTCTCGTTCTATCGATCATGTAAGCATAATATGGCTAATAATATGAGTTAGATTGATAATAATGAGAGTAATAAGTATAGTAATTGTCGTTCTATCGGTCATTTAAGCATAATATGGCTAATAATATGAGTCAGATTGATAATAATAACAGTAATAAGTATAGTAATTGTCGTTCTATCGATCATTTAAGCATAATATGGCTAATAATATGAGTTAGGTTGATAATAATAACAGTAATAAGTATAGTAATTGTCGTTCTATCGATAATATAAGCATAATATGGCTAATAATACGAGTTAGATTGATAATAATAAGAGTAATAAGTATAGTAATTCTCGTTCTATCGATCATATAAGCATAATATGGCTAATAATATGAGTTAGATTTATACTAATAAGAGTAATAAGTACAGTAATTGTCGTTCTATCGATCATATAAGCATAATAAGGCTAATAATATGAGTTAGAGTGATAATACTAAGAGTAGTGAGTATAGTAATTCTCATTCTATCGATCATATAAGCATAATATGGCTAATAATATGAGTTAGATTGATAATAATAACAGTAATAAGTATAGTAATTGTCGTTCTATCGATAATATAAGCATAATATGGCTAATAATATGAGTTAGATTCATAATAATAAGAGTAATAAGTATAGTAATTGTCGTTCTATCGATCATATAAGCATAATATGGCTAATAATATGAGTTAGATTTATAATAATAAGAGTAATAAGTATAGTAATTGTCGTTCTATCGATCATATAAGCACAATATGGCTAATAATATGAGTTAGATTGATAATAATAAGAGTAATAAGTATAGTACTTGTCGTTATATGGATCATATAACCATAATATGGCTAATAGCATGAGTTAGATTGATAATAATAAGAGTAATGAGTATAGTAATTGTCGTTCTATCGATCATATCTGCATAATATGGTTAATAATATGAGTTAGATTGATAATAGTGAGTGTAATAAATATAGTAATTGTCGTTCTATCGCTCATATAAGCACAATATGGCTAATAATATGAGTTAGATTGATAATAATAAGAGTAATAAGTATAGCAATTGTCGTTCTATCGATCATATAAGCATAATATGGCTAATAATATGAGTTAGATTGATAATAATAAGTGTAATAAGTATAGTAATTGTCGTTTTATCGATCATAATTGCATAATATGGTTAATAATATGAGTTAGATTGATAATAATAAGAGCAATGAGTATTGTAATTGTCGTACTATCGATCATATAAGCATAATATGGCTAATAATATGAGTTAGATTGATAATAATAAGTGTAAAAAGTAGAGTAATTGTCGTTCGATCGATCATATCTGCATAATATGGTTAATAATATGAGTTAGATTGATAATAATAAGAGTAATGAGTAGAGTAATTGTCGTACTATCGATCATATAAGCATAATATGGCTAATAATGTGAGTTAGATTGATAATAGTGAGTGCAATAAATATAGTAATTGTCGTTCTATCGCTCATATAAGCACAATATGGCTAATAATATGAGTTAGATTGATAATAATAAGAGTAATAAGTATAGTAATTGTCGTTCTCTCGATCATATAAGCATAATATGGCTAATAATATGAGTCAGATTGATAATAATAACAGTAATAAGTATATTAATTGTCGTTCTATCGATAATATAAGCATAATAGGGCTAATAATATGAGTTAGATTGATAATACTAAGAGTAGTGAGTATAGTAATTCTCGTTCTATCGATCATATAATCATAATATGGCTAATAATATGAGTTAGATTGATAATACTAAGAGTAGTGACTATAGTAATTGTCGTTCTATCGATCATATAAGCATAATATGGCTAATAATATGAGTTAGATTGATAATAATAAGAGTAGTAAGTATATACTCTTATTTGTCATATATTTGTCGTTCTATCGATCATATAAGCATAATATGGCTAATAATACGAGTTAGATTGATAATAATAAGAGTAGTGAGTATAGTAATTCTCATTCTATCGGTCATATTGGCATAATATGGCTAATAATATGAGTTAGATTGATAATAATAAGAGTAATATGTATAGTAATTGTCGTTCTCTCGATCATATAAGCATAATATGGCTAATAATATGAGTTAGAGTGATAATACTAAGAGTAGTGAGCATAGTAATTCTCATTCTATCGATCATATAAGCATAATATGGCTAATAATATGAGTTAGATTGATAATAATAAGAGTAATAAGTATAGTATTTGTCGTTCTATCGATCATATAAGCATAATATGGCTAATAATGCGAGTTAGATTGATAATAATAAGAGTAATAAGTATAGTAATTGTCGTTCTATCGATCATTTAAGCATAATATGGCTAATAATATGTGTTAGATTGATAATAATAACAGTAATAAGTATAGTAATTGTCGTTATATGGATAATATAAGCATAATATGGCTAATAATATGAGTTAGATTGATAATACTAAGAGTAGTGAGTATAGTAATTCTCGTTCTATCGATCATATAAGCATAATATGGCTAATAATATGAGTTAGATTGATAATAATAAGAGTAATAAGTATAGTAATTGTCGTTCCATCGGTCATTTAAGCATAATATGCCTAATAATATGAGTCAGATTGATAATAATAACAGTAATAAGTATAGTAATTGTCGTTCTCTCGATCATATAAGCATAATATGGCTAATAATATGAGTTAGAGTGATAATACTAAGAGTAGTGAGTATAGTAATTCTCATTCTATCGATCATATAAGCATAATATGGCTAATAATATGAGTTAGATTGATAATAATAACAGTAATAAGTAAAGTAATTGTCGTTCTATCGATAATATAAGTATAATATGGCTAATAATATGAGTTAGATTCATAATAATAAGAGTAATAAGTATAGTAATTGGCGTTCTATCGATCATATAACCATAATATGGCTAATAATATGAGTTAGATTGATAATACTAAGAGTAGTGAGTATAGTAATTCTCGTTCTATCGATCATATAAGCATAATATGGCTAATAATATGAGTTAGATTGATAATAATAAGAGTAGTAAGTATAGTATTTGTCGTTCTATCGATCATATAAGCATAATATGGCTAATAATACGAGTTAGATTGATAATAATAAGAGTAATAAGTATAGTAATTGTCGTTCTATCGATCATTTAACCATAATATGGCTAATAATATGAGTTAGATTGATAATAATAACAGTAATAAGTAAAGTAATTGTCGTTCTATCGATAATATAAGCATAATATGGCTAATAATATGAGTTAGATTCATAATAATAAGAGTAATAAGTATAGTAATTCTCGTTCTATCGATCATATAAGCATAATATGGCTAATAATATGAGTTAGATTTATACTAATAAGAGTAATAAGTACAGTAATTGTCGTTCTATCGATCATATAAGCATAATAAGGCTAATAATATGAGTTAGAGTGATAATACTAAGAGTAGTGAGTATAGTAATTCTCATTCTATCGATCATATAAGCATAATATGGCTAATAATATGAGTTAGATTGATAATAATAACAGTAATAAGTATAGTAATTGTCGTTCTATCGATAATATAAGCATAATATGGCTAATAATATGAGTTAGATTCATAATAATAAGAGTAATAAGTATAGTAATTGTCGTTCTATCGATCATATAAGCATAATATGGCTAATAATATGAGTTAGATTTATAATAATAAGAGTAATAAGTATAGTAATTGTCGTTCTATCGATCATATAAGCACAATATGGCTAATAATATGAGTTAGATTGATAATAATAAGAGTAATAAGTATAGTACTTGTCGTTATATCGATCATATAACCATAATATGGCTAATAGCATGAGTTAGATTGATAATAATAAGAGTAATGAGTATAGTAATTGTCGTTCTATCGATCATATCTGCATAATATGGTTAATAATATGAGTTAGATTGATAATAGTGAGTGTAATAAATATAGTAATTGTCGTTCTATCGCTCATATAAGCACAATATGGCTAATAATATGAGTTAGATTGATAATAATAAGAGTAATAAGTATAGCAATTGTCGTTCTATCGATCATATAAGCATAATATGGCTAATAATATGAGTTAGATTGATAATAATAAGTGTAATAAGTATAGTAATTGTCGTTTTATCGATCATAATTGCATAATATGGTTAATAATATGAGTTAGATTGATAATAATAAGAGCAATGAGTATTGTAATTGTCGTACTATCGATCATATAAGCATAATATGGCTAATAATATGAGTTAGATTGATAATAATAAGTGTAAAAAGTAGAGTAATTGTCGTTCGATCGATCATATCTGCATAATATGGTTAATAATATGAGTTAGATTGATAATAATAAGAGTAATGAGTAGAGTAATTGTCGTACTATCGATCATATAAGCATAATATGGCTAATAATGTGAGTTAGATTGATAATAGTGAGTGCAATAAATATAGTAATTGTCGTTCTATCGCTCATATAAGCACAATATGGCTAATAATATGAGTTAGATTGATAATAATAAGAGTAATAAGTATAGTAATTGTCGTTCTCTCGATCATATAAGCATAATATGGCTAATAATATGAGTCAGATTGATAATAATAACAGTAATAAGTATATTAATTGTCGTTCTATCGATAATATAAGCATAATAGGGCTAATAATATGAGTTAGATTGATAATACTAAGAGTAGTGAGTATAGTAATTCTCGTTCTATCGATCATATAATCATAATATGGCTAATAATATGAGTTAGATTGATAATACTAAGAGTAGTGACTATAGTAATTGTCGTTCTATCGATCATATAAGCATAATATGGCTAATAATATGAGTTAGATTGATAATAATAAGAGTAGTAAGTATATACTCTTATTTGTCATATATTTGTCGTTCTATCGATCATATAAGCATAATATGGCTAATAATACGAGTTAGATTGATAATAATAAGAGTAGTGAGTATAGTAATTCTCATTCTATCGATCATATAGGCATAATATGGCTAATAATATGAGTTAGATTGATAATAATAAGAGTAATAAGTATAGTATTTGTCGTTCTATCGATCATATAAGCATAATATGGCTAATAATGCGAGTTAGATTGATAATAATAAGAGTAATAAGTATAGTAATTGTCGTTCTATCGATCATTTAAGCATAATATGGCTAATAACATGTGTTAGATTGATAATAATAACAGTAATAAGTATAGTAATTGTCGTTATATGGATAATATAAGCATAATATGGCTAATAATATGAGTTAGATTGATAATACTAAGAGTAGTGAGTATAGTAATTCTCGTTCTATCGATCATATAAGCATAATATGGCTAATAATATGAGTTAGATTGATAATAATAAGAGTAATAAGTATAGTAATTGTCGTTCCATCGGTCATTTAAGCATAATATGCCTAATAATATGAGTCAGATTGATAATAATAACAGTAATAAGTATAGTAATTGTCGTTCTCTCGATCATATAAGCATAATATGGCTAATAATATGAGTTAGAGTGATAATACTAAGAGTAGTGAGTATAGTAATTCTCATTCTATCGATCATATAAGCATAATATGGCTAATAATATGAGTTAGATTGATAATAATAACAGTAATAAGTAAAGTAATTGTCGTTCTATCGATAATATAAGTATAATATGGCTAATAATATGAGTTAGATTCATAATAATAAGAGTAATAAGTATAGTAATTGGCGTTCTATCGATCATATAACCATAATATGGCTAATAATATGAGTTAGATTGATAATACTAAGAGTAGTGAGTATAGTAATTCTCGTTCTATCGATCATATAAGCATAATATGGCTAATAATATGAGTTAGATTGATAATAATAAGAGTAGTAAGTATAGTATTTGTCGTTCTATCGATCATATAAGCATAATATGGCTAATAATACGAGTTAGATTGATAATAATAAGAGTAATAAGTATAGTAATTGTCGTTCTATCGATCATTTAACCATAATATGGCTAATAATATGAGTTAGATTGATAATAATAACAGTAATAAGTAAAGTAATTGTCGTTCTATCGATAATATAAGCATAATATGGCTAATAATATGAGTTAGATTCATAATAATAAGAGTAATAAGTATAGTAATTGTCGTTCTATCGATCATATAAGCATAATATGGCTAATAATATGAGTTAGATTGATAATACTAAGGGTAGTGAGTATAGTAATTGTCGTTCTATCGATCATATAAGCATAATATGGCTAATAATATGAGTTGGATTGATAATAATAGGAGTAATAAGTATAGTAATTGTCGTTCTATCGATCATATAAGCATAATATGGCTAATAATATGAGTTAGATTGATAATACTAAGAGTAGTGAGTATAGTAATTCTCGTTCTATCGATCATGTTAGCATAATATGGCTAATAATATGAGTTAGATTGATAATAATGAGAGTAATAAGTATAGTAATTGTCGTTCTATAGGTCATTTAAGCATAATATGGCTAATAATATGAGTCAGATTGATAATAATAACAGTAATAAGTATAGTAATTGTCGTTCTATCGATCATTTAAGCATAATATGGCTAATAATATGAGTTAGGTTGATAATAATAACAGTAATAAGTATAGTAATTGTCGTTCTATCGATAATATAAGCATAATATGGCTAATAATACGAGTTAGATTGATAATAATAAGAGTAATAAGTATAGTAATTCTCGTTCTATCGATCATATAAGCATAATATGGCTAATAATATGAGTTAGATTTATACTAATAAGAGTAATAAGTACAGTAATTGTCGTTCTATCGATCATATAAGCATAATAAGGCTAATAATATGAGTTAGAGTGATAATACTAAGAGTAGTGAGTATAGTAATTCTCATTCTATCGATCATATAAGCATAATATGGCTAATAATATGAGTTAGATTGATAATAATAACAGTAATAAGTATAGTAATTGTCGTTCTATCGATAATATAAGCATAATATGGCTAATAATATGAGTTAGATTCATAATAATAAGAGTAATAAGTATAGTAATTGTCGTTCTATCGATCATATAAGCATAATATGGCTAATAATATGAGTTAGATTTATAATAATAAGAGTAATAAGTATAGTAATTGTCGTTCTATCGATCATATAAGCAAAATATGGCTAATAATATGAGTTAGATTGATAATAATAAGAGTAATAAGTATAGTAATTGTCGTTATATCGATCATATAACCATAATATGGCTAATAGCATGAGTTAGATTGATAATAATAAGAGTAATGAGTATAGTAATTGTCGTTCTATCGATCATATCTGCATAATATGGTTAATAATATGAGTTAGATTGATAATAGTGAGTGTAATAAATATAGTAATTGTCGTTCTATCGCTCATATAAGCACAATATGGCTAATAATATGAGTTAGATTGATAATAATAAGAGTAATAAGTATAGCAATTGTCGTTCTATCGATCATATAAGCATAATATGGCTAATAATATGAGTTAGATTGATAATAATAAGTGTAATAAGTATAGTAATTGTCGTTCTATCGATCATAATTGCATAATATGGTTAATAATATGAGTTAGATTGATAATAATAAGAGCAATGAGTATTGTAATTGTCGTACTATCGATCATATAAGCATAATATGGCTAATAATATGAGTTAGATTGATAATAATAAGTGTAAAAAGTAGAGTAATTGTCGTTCGATCGATCATATCTGCATAATATGGTTAATAATATGAGTTAGATTGATAATAATAAGAGTAATGAGTAGAGTAATTGTCGTACTATCGATCATATAAGCATAATATGGCTAATAATGTGAGTTAGATTGATAATAGTGAGTGCAATAAATATAGTAATTGTCGTTCTATCGCTCATATAAGCACAATATGGCTAATAATATGAGTTAGATTGATAATAATAAGAGTAATAAGTATAGTAATTGTCGTTCTCTCGATCATATAAGCATAATATGGCTAATAATATGAGTCAGATTGATAATAATAACAGTAATAAGTATATTAATTGTCGTTCTATCGATAATATAAGCATAATAGGGCTAATAATATGAGTTAGATTGATAATAATAAGAGTAGTAAGTATAGTAATTGTCGTTCTATCGATCATTTAAGCATAATATGGCTAATAATATGTGTTAGATTGATAATAATAACAGTAATAAGTATAGTAATTGTCGTTATATGGATAATATAAGCATAATATGGCTAATAATATGAGTTAGATTGATAATACTAAGAGTAGTGAGTATAGTAATTCTCGTTCTATCGATCATATAAGCATAATATGGATAATAATATGAGTTAGATTGATAATAATAAGAGTAATAAGTATAGTAATTGTCGTTCCATCGGTCATTTAAGCATAATATGCCTAATAATATGAGTCAGATTGATAATAATAACAGTAATAAGTATAGTAATTGTCGTTCTCTCGATCATATAAGCATAATATGGCTAATAATATGAGTTAGAGTGATAATACTAAGAGTAGTGAGTATAGTAATTCTCATTCTATCGATCATATAAGCATAATATGGCTAATAATATGAGTTAGATTGATAATAATAACAGTAATAAGTAAAGTAATTGTCGTTCTATCGATAATATAAGTATAATATGGCTAATAATATGAGTTAGATTCATAATAATAAGAGTAATAAGTATAGTAATTGGCGTTCTATCGATCATATAAGCATAATATGGCTAATAATATGAGTTAGATTGATAATACTAAGAGTAGTGAGTATAGTAATTCTCATTCTATCGATCATATAAGCATAATATGGCTAATAATATGAGTTAGATAGATAATAATAAGAGTAATGAGTATAGTAATTGTAGTTCTATAGATCATATCTGCATAATATGGTTAATAATATGAGTTAGATTCATAATAATAACAGTAATAAGTATAGTAATTGTCGTTCTATCGATAATATAACCATAATATGGCTAATAATATGAGTTAGATTGATAATACTAAGAGTAGTGAGTATAGTAATTCTCGTTCTATCGATCATATAAGCATAATATGGCTAATAATATGAGTTAGATTGATAATAATAAGAGTAGTAAGTATAGTATTTGTCGTTCTATCGATCATATAAGCATAATATGGCTAATAATACGAGTTAGATTGATAATAATAAGAGTAGTAAGTATAGTAATTGTCGTTCTATCGATCATTTAACCATAATATGGCTAATAATATGAGTTAGATTGATAATAATAACAGTAATAAGTAAAGTAATTGTCGTTCTATCGATAATATAAGCATAATATGGCTAATAATATGAGTTAGATTCATAATAATAAGAGTAATAAGTATAGTAATTGTCGTTCTATCGATCATATAAGCATAATATGGCTAATAATATGAGTTAGATTGATAATACTAAGGGTAGTGAGTATAGTAATTGTCGTTCTATCGATCATATAAGCATAATATGGCTAATAATATGAGTTGGATTGATAATAATAGGAGTAATAAGTATAGTAATTGTCGTTCTATCGATCATATAAGCATAATATGGCTAATAATATGAGTTAGATTGATAATACTAAGAGTAGTGAGTATAGTAATTCTCGTTCTATCGATCATATAAGCATAATATGGCTAATAATATGAGTTAGATTGATAATAATAAGAGTAATAAGTATAGTAATTGTCGTTCTATCGGTCATTTAAGCATTATATGCCTAATAATATGAGTCAGATTGATAATAATAACAGTAATAAGTATAGTAATTGTCGTTCTATCGATCATATAAGCATAATATGGCTAATAATATGAGTTAGATTGATAATACTAAGAGTAGTGAGTATAGTAATTCTCATTCTATCGATCATATAAGCATAATATGGCTAATAGTATGAGTTAGATAGATAATAATAAGAGTAATGAGTATAGTAATTGTAGTTCTATCGATCATATCTGCATAATATGGTTAATAATATGAGTTAGATTCATAATAATAACAGTAATAAGTATAGTAATTGTCGTTCTATCGATAATATAACCATAATATGGCTAATAATATGAGTTAGATTGATAATACTAAGAGTAGTGAGTATAGTAATTCTCGTTCTATCGATCATATAAGCATAATATGGCTAATAATATGAGTTAGATTGATAATAATAAGAGTAGTAAGTATAGTATTTGTCGTTCTATCGATCATATAAGCATAATATGGCTAATAATATGAGTTGGATTGATAATAATAAGAGTAATAAGTATAGTAATTGTCGTTCTATCGATCATATAAGCATAATATGGCTAATAATATGAGTTAGATTGATAATACTAAGAGTAGTGAGTATAGTAATTCTCATTCTATCGATCATATAAGCATAATATGGCCAATAATATGAGTTAGATAGATAATAATAAGAGTAATGAGTATAGTAATTGTAGTTCTATCGATCATATCTGCATAATATGGTTAATAATATGAGTTAGATTCATAATAATAACAGTAATAAGTATAGTAATTGTCGTTCTATCGATCATTTAAGCATAATATGGCTAATAATATGAGTTAGATTGAAAATAATAAGAGAAATAAGTATAGTAATTGTCGTTCTATCGGTCATTTAAGCATAATATGGCGAATAATATGAGTTGGGTTGATAAAACTAAGAATAATAAGTATAGTAACTGTCGTTCTATCGATCATATAAGCATAATATGGTTAATAATATGAGTTAGAATGATAATAATAAGAGTAATAAGTATAGTAATTGTCGTTCTATCGATCATATCTGCATAATATGGTTAATAATATGAGTTAGATTGATAATAGTGAGTGTAATAAGTATAGTGAATGTCGTTCTATCGATCATATCAGCATAATATGGGTAATAATATGAGTTGGATTGATAATAATAAGAGTAATGAGTATAGTAATTGTAGTTCTATCGATCATATAAGCGTAATATGGCTAATAATATGAGTAAGAATCATAATAATAAGAGTAATGAGTATAGTAATTGTAGTTCTATCGATCATATCTGCATAATATGGTTAATAATATGAGTTAGATTCATAATAATAACAGTAAGAAGTATAGTAATTGTCGTTCTATCGATAATATAACCATAATATGGCTAATAATATGAGTTAGATTGATAATACTAAGAGTAGTGAGTATAGTAATTCTCGTTCTATCGATCATATAAGCATAATATGGCTAATAATATGAGTTAGATTGATAATAATAAGAGTAGTAAGTATAGTATTTGTCGTTCTATCGATCATATAAGCATAATATGGCTAATAATATGAGTTGGATTGATAATAATAAGAGTAATAAGTATAGTAATTGTCGTTCTATCGATCATATAAGCATAATATGGCTAATAATATGAGTTAGATTGATAATACTAAGAGTAGTGAGTATAGTAATTCTCATTCTATCGATCATATAAGCATAATATGGCCAATAATATGAGTTAGATAGATAATAATAAGAGTAATGAGTATAGTAATTGTAGTTCTATCGATCATATCTGCATAATATGGTTAATAATATGAGTTAGATTCATAATAATAACAGTAATAAGTATAGTAATTGTCGTTCTATCGATCATTTAAGCATAATATGGCTAATAATATGAGTTAGATTGAAAATAATAAGAGAAATAAGTATAGTAATTGTCGTTCTATCGGTCATTTAAGCATAATATGGCGAATAATATGAGTTGGGTTGATAAAACTAAGAATAATAAGTATAGTAACTGTCGTTCTATCGATCATATAAGCATAATATGGTTAATAATATGAGTTAGAATGATAATAATAAGAGTAATAAGTATAGTAATTGTCGTTCTATCGATCATATCTGCATAATATGGTTAATAATATGAGTTAGATTGATAATAGTGAGTGTAATAAGTATAGTGAATGTCGTTCTATCGATCATATCAGCATAATATGGGTAATAATATGAGTTGGATTGATAATAATAAGAGTAATGAGTATAGTAATTGTAGTTCTATCGATCATATAAGCGTAATATGGCTAATAATATGAGTAAGAATCATAATAATAAGAGTAATGAGTATAGTAATTGTAGTTCTATCGATCATATCTGCATAATATGGTTAATAATATGAGTTAGATTCATAATAATAACAGTAAGAAGTATAGTAATTGTCGTTCTATCGATAATATAACCATAATATGGCTAATAATATGAGTTAGATTCATAATAATAAGAGTAATAAGTATAGTAATTGTCGTTCTATCGATCAAAGAAGCATAATATGGCTGAAAATATGAGTTAGATTTATAATAATAAGAGTAATTAGTATAGTAATTGTCGTTCTATCGATCATATAAGCACAATATGACTAATAATATGAGTTAGATTGATAATAATAAGAGTAATAAGTATAGTAATTGTCGTTATATCGATCATATAACCATAATATGGCTAATAGCATGAGTTAGATTGATAATAATAAGAGTAATGAGTATAGTAATTGTCGTTCTATCGATCATATCTGCATAATATGGTTAATAATATGAGTTAGATTGATAATAATAAGAGTAATAAGTATAGTAATTGTCGTTCTATCGATCATATAAGCATAATATGGCTAATAATATGAGTTAGATTGATAATAATAACAGTAATAAGTATAGTAATTGTCGTTCTATCGATAATATAACCATAATATGGCTAATAATATGAGTTAGATTGATAATACTAAGAGTAGTGAGTATAGTAATTCTCGTTCTATCGATCATATAAGCATAATATGGCTAATAATATGAGTTAGATTGATAATACTAAGAGTAGTGAGTATAGTAATTCTCGTTCTATCGATCATATAAGCATAATATGGCTAATAATATGAGTTAGATTGATAATAATAAGAGTAATAAGTATAGTAATTGTCGTTCTATCGGTCATTTAAGCATAATATGGCTAATAATATGAGTCAGATTGATAATAATAACAGTAATAAGTATAGTAATTGTCGTTCTATAGATAATATAAGCATAATATGGCTAATAATATGAGTTAGATTGATAATACTAAGAGTAGTGAGTATAGTAATTATCGTTCTATCGATCATATAATCATAATATGGCTAATAATATGAGTTAGATTGATAATACTAAGAGTAGTGAGTATAGTAATTGTCGTTCTATCGATCATATAAGCATAATATGGCTAATAATATGAGTTAGATTGATAATACTAAGAGTAGTGAGTATAGTAATTGTCGTTCTATCGATCATATAAGCATAATATGGCTAATAATATGAGTTAGATTGATAATAATAAGAGTAATAAGTATAGTAATTGTCGTTCTATCGATCATATAAGCATAATATGGCTAATAATATGAGTTAGATTGATAATACTAAGAGTAGAGAGTATAGTAATTCTCATTCTATCGATCATATAAGCATAATATGGCTAATAATATGAGTTAGATAGATAATAATAAGAGTAATGAGTATAGTAATTGTAGTTCTATCGATCATATCTGCATAATATGGTTAATAATATGAGTTAGATTCATAATAATAACAGTAATAAGCATAGTAATTGTCGTTCTATCGATAATATAACCATAATATGGCTAATAATATGAGTTAGATTGATAATAATAAGAGTAATAAGTACAGTAATTGTCGTTCTATCGATCATATAAGCATAATAAGGCTAATAATATGAGTTAGAGTGATAATACTAAGAGTTGTGAGTATAGTAATTCTCATTCTATCGATCATATAAGCATAATATGGCTAATAATATGAGTTAGATTGATAATAATAAGAGTAATAAGTATAGTAATTGTCGTTCTATCGGTCATTTAAGCATAATATGGCTAATAATATGAGTCAGATTGATAATAATAACAGTAATAAGTATAGTAATTGTCGCTCTATCGATAATATAAGCATAATATGGCTAATAATATGAGTTAGATTGATAATACTAAGAGTAGTGAGTATAGTAATTCTCGTTCTATCGATCATATAATCATAATATGGCTAATAATATGAGTTAGATTGATAATAATAAGAGTAATGAGTATAGTAATTGTAGTTCTATAGATCATATCTGCATAATATGGTTAATAATATGAGTTAGATTCATAATAATAACAGTAATAAGTATAGTAATTGTCGTTCTATCGATAATATAACCATAATATGGCTAATAATATGAGTTAGATTGATAATACTAAGAGTAGTGAGTATAGTAATTCTCGTTCTATCGATCATATAAGCATAATATGGCTAATAATATGAGTTAGATTGATAATAATAAGAGTAGTAAGTATAGTATTTGTCGTTCTATCGATCATATAAGCATAATATGGCTAATAATACGAGTTAGATTGATAATAATAAGAGTAGTAAGTATAGTAATTGTCGTTCTATCGATCATTTAACCATAATATGGCTAATAATATGAGTTAGATTGATAATAATAACAGTAATAAGTAAAGTAATTGTCGTTCTATCGATAATATAAGCATAATATGGCTAATAATATGAGTTAGATTCATAATAATAAGAGTAATAAGTATAGTAATTGTCGTTCTATCGATCATATAAGCATAATATGGCTAATAATATGAGTTAGATTGATAATACTAAGAGTAGTGAGTATAGTAATTCTCATTCTATCGATCATATAAGCATAATATGGCTAATAGTATGAGTTAGATAGATAATAATAAGAGTAATGAGTATAGTAATTGTAGTTCTATCGATCATATCTGCATAATATGGTTAATAATATGAGTTAGATTCATAATAATAACAGTAATAAGTATAGTAATTGTCGTTCTATCGATAATATAACCATAATATGGCTAATAATATGAGTTAGATTGATAATACTAAGAGTAGTGAGTATAGTAATTCTCGTTCTATCGATCATATAAGCATAATATGGCTAATAATATGAGTTAGATTGATAATAATAAGAGTAGTAAGTATAGTATTTGTCGTTCTATCGATCATATAAGCATAATATGGCTAATAATATGAGTTGGATTGATAATAATAAGAGTAATAAGTATAGTAATTGTCGTTCTATCGATCATATAAGCATAATATGGCTAATAATATGAGTTAGATTGATAATACTAAGAGTAGTGAGTATAGTAATTCTCATTCTATCGATCATATAAGCATAATATGGCCAATAATATGAGTTAGATAGATAATAATAAGAGTAATGAGTATAGTAATTGTAGTTCTATCGATCATATCTGCATAATATGGTTAATAATATGAGTTAGATTCATAATAATAACAGTAATAAGTATAGTAATTGTCGTTCTATCGATCATTTAAGCATAATATGGCTAATAATATGAGTTAGATTGAAAATAATAAGAGAAATAAGTATAGTAATTGTCGTTCTATCGGTCATTTAAGCATAATATGGCGAATAATATGAGTTGGGTTGATAATACTAAGAGTAGTGAGTATAGTAATTCTCATTCTATCGATCATATAAGCATAATATGGCTAATAATATGAGTTAGATTGATAATAATAAGAGTAATAAGTACAGTAATTGTCGTTCTATCGATCATATAAGCATAATAAGGCTAATAATATGAGTTAGAGTGATAATACTAAGAGTTGTGAGTATAGTAATTCTCATTCTATCGATCATATAAGCATAATATGGCTAATAATATGAGTTAGATTGATAATAATAAGAGTAATAAGTATAGTAATTGTCGTTCTATCGGTCATTTAAGCATAATATGGCTAATAATATGAGTCAGATTGATAATAATAACAGTAATAAGTATAGTAATTGTCGCTCTATCGATAATATAAGCATAATATGGCTAATAATATGAGTTAGATTGATAATACTAAGAGTAGTGAGTATAGTAATTCTCGTTCTATCGATCATATAATCATAATATGGCTAATAATATGAGTTAGATTGATAATACTAAGAGTAGTGAGTATAGTAATTGTCGTTCTATCGATCATATAAGCATAATATGGCTAATAATATGAGTTAGATTGATAATAATAAGAGTAATAAGTATAGTAATTGTCGTTCTATCGATCATATAAGCATAATATGGCTAATAATATGAGTTAGATTGATAATACTAAGAGTAGAGAGTATAGTAATTCTCATTCTATCGATCATATAAGCATAATATGGCTAATAATATGAGTTAGATAGATAATAATAAGAGTAATGAGTATAGTAATTGTAGTTCTATCGATCATATCTGCATAATATGGTTAATAATATGAGTTAGATTCATAATAATAACAGTAATAAGCATAGTAATTGTCGTTCTATCGATAATATAACCATAATATGGCTAATAATATGAGTTAGATTGATAATAATAAGAGTAATAAGTACAGTAATTGTCGTTATATGGATAATATAAGCATAATATGGCTAATAATATGAGTTAGATTGATAATACTAAGAGTAGTGAGTATAGTAATTCTCGTTCTATCGATCATATAAGCATAATATGGCTAATAATATGAGTTAGATTGATAATAATAAGAGTAATAAGTATAGTAATTGTCGTTCCATCGGTCATTTAAGCATAATATGCCTAATAATATGAGTCAGATTGATAATAATAACAGTAATAAGTATAGTAATTGTCGTTCTCTCGATCATATAAGCATAATATGGCTAATAATATGAGTTAGAGTGATAATACTAAGAGTAGTGAGTATAGTAATTCTCATTCTATCGATCATATAAGCATAATATGGCTAATAATATGAGTTAGATTGATAATAATAACAGTAATAAGTAAAGTAATTGTCGTTCTATCGATAATATAAGCATAATATGGCTAATAATATGAGTTGGATTGATAATAATAGGAGTAATAAGTATAGTAATTGTCGTTCTATCGATCATATAAGCATAATATGGCTAATAATATGAGTTAGATTGATAATACTAAGAGTAGTGAGTATAGTAATTCTCGTTCTATCGATCATATAAGCATAATATGGCTAATAATATGAGTTAGATTGATAATAATAAGAGTAATAAGTATAGTAATTGTCGTTCTATCGGTCATTTAAGCATTATATGCCTAATAATATGAGTCAGATTGATAATAATAACAGTAATAAGTATAGTAATTGTCGTTCTCTCGATCATATAAGCATAATATGGCTAATAATATGAGTTAGATTGATAATACTAAGAGTAGTGAGTATAGTAATTCTCGTTCTATCGATCATATAAGCATAATATGGCTAATAATATGAGTTAGATTGATAATAATAAGAGTAGTAAGTATAGTATTTGTCGTTCTATCGATCATATAAGCATAATATGGCTAATAATATGAGTTAGATTCATAATAATAACAGTAATAAGTATAGTAATTGTCGTTCTATCGATCATTTAAGCATAATATGGCTAATAATATGAGTTAGATTGAAAATAATAAGAGAAATAAGTATAGTAATTGTCGTTCTATCGGTCATTTAAGCATAATATGGCGAATAATATGAGTTGGGTTGATAAAACTAAGACTAATAAGTATAGTAACTGTCGTTCTATCGATCATATAAGCATAATATGGTTAATAATATGAGTTAGAATGATAATAATAAGAGTAATAAGTATAGTAATTGTCGTTCTATCGATCATATCTGCATAATATGGTTAATAATATGAGTTAGATTGATAATAGTGAGTGTAATAAGTATAGTGAATGTCGTTCTATCGACCATATCAGCATAATATGGGTAATAATATGAGTTGGATTGATAATAATAAGAGTAATGAGTATAGTAATTGTAGTTCTATCGATCATATAAGCGTAATATGGCTAATAATATGAGTAAGAATCATAATAATAAGAGTAATGAGTATAGTAATTGTAGTTCTATCGATCATATCTGCATAATATGGTTAATAATATGAGTTAGATTCATAATAATAACAGTAAGAAGTATAGTAATTGTCGTTCTATCGATAATATAACCATAATATGGCTAATAATATGAGTTAGAGTGATAATACTAAGAGTAGTGAGTATAGTAATTCTCATTCTATCGATCATGTAAGCATAATATGGCTAATAATATGAGTTAGATTGATAATAATAACAGTAATAAGTATAGTAATTGTCGTTCTATCGATAATATAAGCATAATATGGCTAATAATATGAGTTAGATTCATATTAATAAGAGTAATAAGTATAGTAATTGTCGTTCTATCGATCATATCAGCATAATATGGCTAATAATATGAGTTAGATTTATAATAATAAGAGTATTTAGTATAGTAATTGTCGTTCTATCGATCATATCTGCATAATATGGTTAATAATATGAGTTAGATTGATAATAATAAGAGTAATAAGTATAGTAATTGTCGTTCTATCGATCATATAATCATAATATGGCTAATAATATGAGTTAGATTGATAATAATAACAGTAATAAGTATAGTAATTGTCGTTCTATCGATAATATAACCATAATATGGCTAATAATATGAGTTAGATTGATAATACTAAGAGTAGTGAGTATAGTAATTCTCGTTCTATCGATCATATAAGCATAATATGGCTAATAATATGAGTTAGATTGATAATACTAAGAGTAGTGAGTATAGTAATTCTCGTTCTATCGATCATATAAGCATAATATGGCTAATAATATGAGTTAGATTGATAATAATAAGAGTAATAAGTATAGTAATTGTCGTTCTATCGGTCATTTAAGCATAATATGGCTAATAATATGAGTCAGATTGATAATAATAACAGTAATAAGTATAGTAATTGTCGTTCTATCGATAATATAAGCATAATATGGCTAATAATATGAGTTAGATTGATAATACTAAGAGTAGTGAGTATAGTAATTCTCGTTCTATCGATCATATAATCATAATATGGCTAATAATATGAGTTAGATTGATAATACTAAGAGTAGTGAGTATAGTAATTGTCGTTCTATCGATCATATAAGCATAATATGGCTAATAATATGAGTTAGATTGATAATACTAAGAGTAGTGAGTATAGTAATTCTCATTCTATCGATCATATAAGCATAATATGGTTAATAGTATGAGTTAGATAGATAATAATAAGAGTAATGAGTATAGTAATTGTAGTTCTATCGATCATATCTGCATAATATGGTTAATAATATGAGTTAGATTCATAATAATAACAGTAATAAGCATAGTAATTGTCGTTCTATCGATAATATAACCATAATATGGCTAATAATATGAGTTAGATTGATAATAATAAGAGTAATAAGTACAGTAATTGTCGTAATATGGATAATATAAGCATAATATGGCTAATAATATGAGTTAGATTGATAATACTAAGAGTAGTGAGTATAGTAATTCTCGTTCTATCGATCATATAAGCATAATATGGCTAATAATATGAGTTAGATTGATAATAATAAGAGTAGTAAGTATAGTATTTGTCGTTCTATCGATCATATAAGCATAATATGGCTAATAATATGAGTTAGATTCATAATAATAACAGTAATAAGTATAGTAATTGTCGTTCTATCGATCATTTAAGCATAATATGGCTAATAATATGAGTTAGATTGAAAATAATAAGAGAAATAAGTATAGTAATTGTCGTTCTATCGGTCATTTAAGCATAATATGGCGAATAATATGAGTTGGGTTGATAAAACTAAGAATAATAAGTATAGTAACTGTCGTTCTATCGATCATATAAGCATAATATGGTTAATAATATGAGTTAGAATGATAATAATAAGAGTAATAAGTATAGTAATTGTCGTTCTATCGATCATATCTGCATAATATGGTTAATAATATGAGTTAGATTGATAATAGTGAGTGTAATAAGTATAGTGAATGTCGTTCTATCGACCATATCAGCAGAATATGGGTAATAATATGAGTTGGATTGATAATAATAAGAGTAATGAGTATAGTAATTGTAGTTCTATCGATCATATAAGCGTAATATGACTAATAATATGAGTAAGAATCATAATAATAAGAGTAATGAGTATAGTAATTGTAGTTCTATCGATCATATCTGCATAATATGGTTAATAATATGAGTTAGATTCATAATAATAACAGTAAGAAGTATAGTAATTGTCGTTCTATCGATAATATAACCATAATATGGCTAATAATATGAGTTAGAGTGATAATACTAAGAGTAGTGAGTATAGTAATTCTCATTCTATCGATCATATAAGCATAATATGGCTAATAATATGAGTTAGATTGATAATAATAACAGTAATAAGTATAGTAATTGTCGTTCTATCGATAATATAAGCATAATATGGCTAATAATATGAGTTAGATTCATATTAATAAGAGTAATAAGTATAGTAATTGTCGTTCTATCGATCATATAAGCATAATATGGCTAATAATATGAGTTAGATTTATAATAATAAGAGTATTTAGTATAGTAATTGTCGTTCTATCGATCATATCTGCATAATATGGTTAATAATATGAGTTAGATTGATAATAATAAGAGTAATAAGTATAGTAATTGTCGTTCTATCGATCATATAATCATAATATGGCCAATAATATGAGTTAGATTGATAATAATAACAGTAATAAGTATAGTAATTTTCGTTCTATCGATAATATAACCATAATATGGCTAATAATATGAGTTAGATTGATAATACTAAGAGTAGTGAGTATAGTAATTCTCGTTCTATCGATCATATAAGCATAATATGGCTAATAATATGAGTTAGATTGATAATACTAAGAGTAGTGAGTATAGTAATTCTCGTTCTATCGATCATATAAGCATAATATGGCTAATAATATGAGTTAGATTGATAATAATAAGAGTAATAAGTATAGTAATTGTCGTTCTATCGGTCATTTAAGCATAATATGGCTAATAATATGAGTCAGATTGATAATAATAACAGTAATAAGTATAGTAATTGTCGTTCTATCGATAATATAAGCATAATATGGCTAATAATATGAGTTAGATTGATAATACTAAGAGTAGTGAGTATAGTAATTCTCGTTCTATCGATCCTATAATCATAATATGGCTAATAA
>NW_027474569.1:0-36117 GCF_050947335.1 Megachile rotundata
TCGGCATAATATGGTTAATAATATGAGTTAGATTCATAATAATAAGAGTAATAAGTATAGTAATTGTAGTTCTATCGATCATATAAGCATAATATGGCTAATAATATGAGTTAGATTGATAATACTAAGAGTAGTGAGTATAGTAATTCTCGTTCTATCGATCATATAAGCATAATATGGCTAATAATATGAGTTAGATTGATAATAATAAGAGTAATGGGTATAGTAATTGTAGTTCTATCGATCATATAAGCAAAATATGGCTAATAATATGAGTTAGATTGATAATAATAAGAGTAATAACTACAGTAATTGTTGTTCTATCGATCATATAAGCATAATAAGGCTAATAATATGAGTTAGAGTGATAATACTAAGAGTAGTGAGTATTGTAATTCTCATTCTATCGATCATATAAGCATAATATGGCTAATAATATGAGTTAGATTGATAATAATAACAGTAATAAGTATAGTAACTGTCGTTCTATCGATAATATAGGCATAATATGGCTAATAATATGAGTTAGATTGATAATACTAAGAGTAGTGAGTATAGTAATTGTCGTTCTATCGATCATATAAGCATAATATGGCTAATAATATGATATAGATTGATAATAATAAGAGTAATAAGTATAGTATTTGTCGTTCTATCGATCATGTAAGCATAATATGGCTAATAATACGAGTTAGATTGATAATAATAAGAGTAATAAGTATAGTAATTGTCGTTCTATCGATCATTTAAGCATAATATGGCTAATAATATGAGTTAGATTGATAATAATAAGAGTAATAACTACAGTAATTGTCGTTCTATCGATCTTATAAGCATAATAAGGCTAATAATATGAGTTAGAGTGATAATACTAAGAGTAGTGAGTATTGTAATTCTCATTCTATCGATCATATAAGCATAATATGGCTAATAATATGAGTTAGATTGATAATAATAACAGTAATAAGTATAGTAACTGTCGTTCTATCGATAATATAAGCATAATATGGCTAATAATATGAGTTAGATTGATAATACTAAGAGTAGTGAGTATAGTAATTGTCGTTCTATCGATCATATAAGCATAATATGGCTAATAATATGATATAGATTGATAATAATAAGAGTAATAAGTATAGTATTTGTCGTTCTATCGATCATGTAAGCATAATATGGCTAATAATACGAGTTAGATTGATAATAATAAGAGTAATAAGTATAGTAATTGTCGTTCTATCTCATTTAAGCATAATATGGCTAATAATATGAGTTAGATTGATATACTATGAGTAGTGAGTATAGTAATTCTCGTTCTATCGATCATATAAGCATAATATGGCTAATAATATGAGTTAGATTGATAATAATAAGAGTAATGAGTATAGTAATTGTAGTTCTATCGATCATTATCGGCATAATATGGTTAATAATATGAGTTAGATTCATAATAATAAGAGTAATAAGTATAGTAATTGTAGTTCTATCGATCATATAAGCATAATATGGCTAATAATATGAGTTAGATTGATAATACTAAGAGTAGTGAGTATAGTAATTCTCGTTCTATCGATCATATAAGCATAATATGGCTAATAATATGAGTTAGATTGATAATAATAAGAGTAATGGGTATAGTAATTGTAGTTCTATCGATCATATAAGCAAAATATGGCTAATAATATGAGTTAGATTGATAATAATAAGAGTAATAACTACAGTAATTGTTGTTCTATCGATCATATAAGCATAATAAGGCTAATAATATGAGTTAGAGTGATAATACTAAGAGTAGTGAGTATAGTAATTGTCGTTCTATCGATCATATAAGCATAATATGGCTAATAATATGATATAGATTGATAATAATAAGAGTAATAAGTATAGTATTTGTCGTTCTATCGATCATGTAAGCATAATATGCTAATAATACGAGTTAGATTGATAATAATAAGAGTAATAAGTATAGTAATTGTCGTTCTATCGATCATTTAAGCATAATATGGCTAATAATATGAGTTAGATTGATAATACTATGAGTAGTGAGTATAGTAATTCACGTTCTATCGATCATATAAGCATAATATGGCTAATAATATGAGTTAGATTGCTAATAATAAGAGTAATGGGTATAGTAATTGTAGTTCTATCGATCATATAAGCAAAATATGGCTAATAATATGAGTTAGATTGATAATAATAAGAGTAATAACTACAGTAATTGTCGTTCTATCGATCTTATAAGCATAAGAAGGCTAATAATATGAGTTAGAGTGATAATACTAAGAGTAGTGAGTATTGTAATTCTCATTCTAACGATCAGTAAAGCATAATATGGCTAATAATATGAGTTAGATTGATAATAATAACAGTAATAAGTATAGTAACTGTCGTTCTATCGATAATATAAGCATAATATGGCTAATAATATGAGTTAGATTGATAATACTAAGAGTAGTGAGTATAGTAATTGTCGTTCTATCGATCATATAAGCAAAATATGGCTAATAATATGAGTTAGATTGATAATAATAAGGTAATAACTACAGTAATTGTCGTTCTATCGATCATATAAGCATAATAAGGCTAATAATATGAGTTAGAGTGATAATACTAAGAGTAGTGAGTATTGTAATTCTCATTCTATCGATCATATAAGCATAATATGGCTATTAATATGAGTTTAGATTGATAATAATAACAGTAATAAGTATTGTAACTGTCGTTCTATCGATAATATAAGCATAATATGGCTAATAATATGAGTTAGATTGATAATACTAAGAGTAGTGAGTATAGTAATTCTCGGTTCTATCGATCATATAAGCATAATATGGCTAATAATATGAGTTAGATTGATAGTAATAAGAGTAATAAGTATAGTAATTGTCGTTCTATCGATCATATAAGCATAATAAGGCTAATAATATGAGTTAGAGTGATAATACTAAGAGTAGTGAGTATAGTAATTCTCATTCTATCGATCATATAAGCATAATATGGCTAATAATATGAGTTAGATTGATAATAATAAGAGTAATGAGTATAGTAATTGTAGTTCTATCGATCATATCGGCATAATATGGTGAATAATATGAGTTAGTATTCATAATAATAAGAGTAATAAGTATAGTAATTGTCGTTCTATCGATCATATAAGCATAATATGGCTAATAATATGAGTTAGATTGATAATACTAAGAGTAGTGAGTATAGTAATTCTCGTTCTATCGATCATATAAGCATAATATTGGCTAATAATATGAGTTAGATTGATAATAATAAGAATAATAACTACAGTACTTGTCGTTCTATCGATCATATAAGCATAATAAGGCTAATAATATGAGTTAGATTGATAATAATAAGAGTAATAAGTATAGTAATTGTCGTTCTCTCGATCATATAAGCATAATATGGCTAATAATATGAGTTAAAGTGATAATACTAAGAGTAGTGAGTATAGTAATTCTCATTCTATCGATCATTTAAGCATAATATGGCTAATAATATGAGTTAGATTGATACTAATGACAGTAATAAGTATAGTAATTGTCGTTCTATCGATAATATAAGCATAATATGGCTAATAATATGAGTTAGATTGATAATACTAAGAGTAGTGAGTATAGTAATTCTCGTTCTATCCATCATATAAGCATATTATGGCTGATAATATGAGTTTAGATTGATAATAATAAGAGTAATGAGTATAGTAATTGTAGTTCTATCGATCATATCGGCATAATATGGTTAATAATATGAGTTAGATTCATAATAAATAAGAGTAATAAGTATAGTATTGTCGTTTCTATCGATCATAATAAGCATAATATGGCTAATAATATGAGTTAGATTGATAATACTAAGAGTAGTGAGTATAGTAATTCTCGTTCTATCGATCATATAAGCATATATGGCTAATAATATGAGTTAGATTGATAATACTAAGAGTAGTGAGTATAGTAATTGTCGTTCTATCGATCATATAAGCATAATATGGCTAATAATATGATATAGATTGATAATAATAAGAGTAATAAGTATAGTATTTGTCGTTCTATCGATCATGTAAGCATAATATGGCTAATAATACGAGTTAGATTGATAATAATAAGAGTAATAAGTATAGTAATTGTCGTTCTATCGATCATTTAAGCATAATATGGCTAATAATATGAGTTAGATTGATAATACTAAGAGTAGTGAGTATAGTAATTCTCGTTCTATCGATCATATAAGCAATCGATCATATAAGCATAATATGGCTAATAATATGAGTTAGATTGCTAATAATAAGAGTAATGGGTATAGTAATTGTAGTTCTATCGATCATATAAGCAAAATATGGCTAATAATATGAGTTAGATTGATAATAATAAGAGTAATAAGTATAGTAATTGTCGTTCTCTCGATCATATAAGCATAATATGGCTAATAATATGAGTTAAAGTGATAATACTAAGAGTAGTGAGTATTGTAATTCTCATTCTATCGATCATATAAGCATAATATGGCTAATAATATGAGTTAGATTGATAATAATAACAGTAATAAGTATAGTAACTGTCGTTCTATCGATAATATAAGCATAATAAGGCTAATAATATGAGTTAAAGTGATAATACTGAGAGTAGTGAGTATAGTAATTCTCATTCTATCGATCATATAAGCATAATATGGCTAATAATATGAGTTAGATTGATAATAATAAGAGTAATGGGTATAGTAATTGTAGTTCTATCGATCATATAAGCAAAATATGGCTAATAATATGAGTTAGATTGATAATAATAAGAGTAATAACTACAGTAATTGTCGTTCTATCGATCATATAAGCATAATAAGGCTAATAATATGAGTTAGAGTGATAATACTAAGAGTAGTGAGTATTGTAATTCTCATTCTATCGATCATATAAGCATAATATGGCTAATAATATGAGTTAGATTGATAATAATAACAGTAATAAGTATAGTAACTGTCGTTCTATCGATAATATAAGCATAATATGGCTAATAATATGAGTTAGATTGATAATACTAAGAGTAGTGAGTATAGTAATTCTCGTTCTATCGATCATATAAGCATAATATGGCTAATAATATGAGTTCGATTGATAATAATAAGAGTAATAAGTATAGTAATTGTCGTTCTCTCGATCATATGAGCATAATATGGCTAATAATATGAGTTAGAGTGATAATACTAAGAGTAGTGAGTATAGTAATTCTCATTCTATCGATCATTTAAGCATAATATGGCTAATAATATGAGTTAGATTGATAATAATAACAGTAATAAGTATAGTAATTGTCGTTCTATCGATAATATAACCATAATATGGCTAATAATATGAGTTAGATTGATAATACTAAGAGTAGTGAGTATAGTAATTCTCGTTCTATCGATCATATAAGCATAATATGGCTAATAATATGAGTTAGATTGATAGTAATAAGAGTAATAAGTATAGTAATTGTCGTTCTATCGATCATATAAGCATAATAAGGCTAATAATATGAGTTAGAGTGATAATACTAAGAGTAGTGAGTATAGTAATTCTCATTCTATCGATCATATAAGCATAATATGGCTAATAATATGAGTTAGATTGATAATAATAAGAGTAATGAGTATAGTAATTGTAGTTCTATCGATCATATCGGCATAATATGGTGAATAATATGAGTTAGATTCATAATAATAAGAGTAATAAGTATAGTAATTGTCGTTCTATCGATCATATAAGCATAATATGGCTAATAATATGAGTTAGATTGATAATACTAAGAGTAGTGAGTATAGTAATTCTCGTTCTATCGATCATATAAGCATAATATGGCTAATAATATGAGTTAGATTGATAATAATAAGAATAATAACTACAGTACTTGTCGTTCTATCGATCATATAAGCATAATAAGGCTAATAATATGAGTTAGATTGATAATAATAAGAGTAATAAGTATAGTAATTGTCGTTCTCTCGATCATATAAGCATAATATGGCTAATAATATGAGTTAAAGTGATAATACTAAGAGTAGTGAGTATAGTAATTGTCGTTCTATCGATCATATAAGCATAATATGGCTAATAATATGATATAGATTGATAATAATAAGAGTAATAAGTATAGTATTTGTCGTTCTATCGATCATGTAAGCATAATATGGCTAATAATACGAGTTAGATTGATAATAATAAGAGTAATAAGTATAGTAATTGTCGTTCTCTCGATCATATAAGCATAATATGGCTAATAATATGAGTTAAAGTGATAATACTAAGAGTAGTGAGTATAGTAATTGTCGTTCTATCGATCATATAAGCATAATATGGCTGATAATATGAGTTAGATTGATAATAATAAGAGTAATGAGTATAGTAATTGTAGTTCTATCGATCATATCGGCATAATATGGTTAATAATATGAGTTAGATTCATAATAATAAGAGTAATAAGTATAGTAATTGTCGTTCTATCGATCATATAAGCATAATATGGCTAATAATATGAGTTAGATTGATAATACTAAGAGTAGTGAGTATAGTAATTCTCGTTCTATCGATCATATAAGCATAATATGGCTAATAATATGAGTTAGATTGATAATACTAAGAGTAGTGAGTATAGTAATTGTCGTTCTATCGATCATATAAGCATAATATGGCTAATAATATGATATAGATTGATAATAATAAGAGTAATAAGTATAGTATTTGTCGTTCTATCGATCATGTAAGCATAATATGGCTAATAATACGAGTTAGATTGATAATAATAAGAGTAATAAGTATAGTAATTGTCGTTCTATCGATCATTTAAGCATAATATGGCTAATAATATGAGTTAGATTGATAATACTATGAGTAGTGAGTATAGTAATTCACGTTCTATCGATCATATAAGCATAATATGGCTAATAATATGAGTTAGATTGCTAATAATAAGAGTAATGGGTATAGTAATTGTAGTTCTATCGATCATATAAGCAAAATATGGCTAATAATATGAGTTAGATTGATAATAATAAGAGTAATAACTACAGTAAATGTCGTTCTATCGATCTTATAAGCATAATAAGGCTAATAATATGAGTTAGAGTGATAATACTAAGAGTAGTGAGTATTGTAATTCTCATTCTATCGATCATATAAGCATAATATGGCTAATAATATGAGTTAGATTGATAATAATAACAGTAATAAGTATAGTAACTGTCGTTCTATCGATAATATAAGCATAATATGGCTAATAATATGAGTTAGATTGATAATACTAAGAGTAGTGAGTATAGTAATTGTCGTTCTATCGATCATATAAGCATAATATGGCTAATAATATGATATAGATTGATAATAATAAGAGTAATAAGTATAGTATTTGTCGTTCTATCGATCATGTAAGCATAATATGGCTAATAATACGAGTTAGATTGATAATAATAAGAGTAATAAGTATAGTAATTGTCGTTCTATCGATCATTTAAGCATAATATGGCTAATAATATGAGTTAGATTGATAATACTATGAGTAGTGAGTATAGTAATTCTCGTTCTATCGATCATATAAGCATAATATGGCTAATAATATGAGTTAGATTGATAATAATAAGAGTAATGAGTATAGTAATTGTAGTTCTATCGATCATATCGGCATAATATGGTTAATAATATGAGTTAGATTCATAATAATAAGAGTAATAAGTATAGTAATTGTAGTTCTATCGATCATATAAGCATAATATGGGTAATAATATGAGTTAGATTGATAATACTAAGAGTAGTGAGTATAGTAATTCTCGTTCTATCGATCATATAAGCATAATATGGCTAATAATATGAGTTAGATTGATAATAATAAGAGTAATGGGTATAGTAATTGTAGTTCTATCGATCATATAAGCAAAATATGGCTAATAATATGAGTTAGATTGATAATAATAAGAGTAATAACTACAGTAATTGTTGTTCTATCGATCATATAAGCATAATAAGGCTAATAATATGAGTTAGAGTGATAATACTAAGAGTAGTGAGTATAGTAATTGTCGTTCTATCGATCATATAAGCATAATATGGCTAATAATATGATATAGATTGATAATAATAAGAGTAATAAGTATAGTATTTGTCGTTCTATCGATCATGTAAGCATAATATGGCTAATAATACGAGTTAGATTGATAATAATAAGAGTAATAAGTATAGTAATTGTCGTTCTATCGATCATTTAAGCATAATATGGCTAATAATATGAGTTAGATTGATAATACTATGAGTAGTGAGTATAGTAATTCACGTTCTATCGATCATATAAGCATAATATGGCTAATAATATGAGTTAGATTGCTAATAATAAGAGTAATGGGTATAGTAATTGTAGTTCTATCGATCATATAAGCAAAATATGGCTAATAATATGAGTTAGATTGATAATAATAAGAGTAATAACTACAGTAATTGTCGTTCTATCGATCTTATAAGCATAATAAGGCTAATAATATGAGTTAGAGTGATAATACTAAGAGTAGTGAGTATTGTAATTCTCATTCTATCGATCATATAAGCATAATATGGCTAATAATATGAGTTAGATTGATAATAATAACAGTAATAAGTATGGTAACTGTCGTTCTATCGATAATATAAGCATAATATGGCTAATAATATGAGTTAGATTGATAATACTAAGAGTAGTGAGTATAGTAATTGTCGTTCTATCGATCATATAAGCATAATATGGCTAATAATATGATATAGATTGATAATAATAAGAGTAATAAGTATAGTATTTGTCGTTCTATCGATCATGTAAGCATAATATGGCTAATAATACGAGTTAGATTGATAATAATAAGAGTAATAAGTATAGTAATTGTCGTTCTATCGATCATTTAAGCATAATATGGCTAATAATATGAGTTAGATTGATAATACTATGAGTAGTGAGTATAGTAATTCTCGTTCTATCGATCATATAAGCATAATATGGCTAATAATATGAGTTAGATTGATAATAATAAGAGTAATGAGTATAGTAATTGTAGTTCTATCGATCATATCGGCATAATATGGTTAATAATATGAGTTAGATTCATAATAATAAGAGTAATAAGTATAGTAATTGTAGTTCTATCGATCATATAAGCATAATATGGCTAATAATATGAGTTAGATTGATAATACTAAGAGTAGTGAGTATAGTAATTCTCGTTCTATCGATCATATAAGCATAATATGGCTAATAATATGAGTTAGATTGATAATAATAAGAGTAATGGGTATAGTAATTGTAGTTCTATCGATCATATAAGCAAAATATGGCTAATAATATGAGTTAGATTGATAATAATAAGAGTAATAACTACAGTAATTGTTGTTCTATCGATCATATAAGCATAATAAGGCTAATAATATGAGTTAGAGTGATAATACTAAGAGTAGTGAGTATTGTAATTCTCATTCTATCGATCATATAAGCATAATATGGCTAATAATATGAGTTAGATTGATAATAATAACAGTAATAAGTATAGTAACTGTCGTTCTATCGATAATATAAGCATAATATGGCTAATAATATGAGTTAGATTGATAATACTAAGAGTAGTGAGTATAGTAATTGTCGTTCTATCGATCATATAAGCATAATATGGCTAATAATATGATATAGATTGATAATAATAAGAGTAATAAGTATAGTATTTGTCGTTCTATCGATCATGTAAGCATAATATGGCTAATAATACGAGTTAGATTGATAATAATAAGAGTAATAAGTATAGTAATTGTCGTTCTATCGATCATTTAAGCATAATATGGCTAATAATATGAGTTAGATTGATAATAATAAGAGTAATAACTACAGTAATTGTCGTTCTATCGATCTTATAAGCATAATAAGGCTAATAATATGAGTTAGAGTGATAATACTAAGAGTAGTGAGTATTGTAATTCTCATTCTATCGATCATATAAGCATAATATGGCTAATAATATGAGTTAGATTGATAATAATAACAGTAATAAGTATAGTAACTGTCGTTCTATCGATAATATAAGCATAATATGGCTAATAATATGAGTTAGATTGATAATACTAAGAGTAGTGAGTATAGTAATTGTCGTTCTATCGATCATATAAGCATAATATGGCTAATAATATGATATAGATTGATAATAATAAGAGTAATAAGTATAGTATTTGTCGTTCTATCGATCATGTAAGCATAATATGGCTAATAATACGAGTTAGATTGATAATAATAAGAGTAATAAGTATAGTAATTGTCGTTCTATCGATCATTTAAGCATAATATGGCTAATAATATGAGTTAGATTGATAATACTATGAGTAGTGAGTATAGTAATTCTCGTTCTATCGATCATATAAGCATAATATGGCTAATAATACGAGTTAGATTGATAATAATAAGAGTAATAAGTATAGTAATTGTCGTTCTATCGATCATTTAAGCATAATATGGCTAATAATATGAGTTAGATTGATAATAATAACAGTAATAAGTATAGTAATTGTCGTTCTATCGATAATATAAGCATAATATGGCTAATAATATGAGTTAGATTGATAATACTAAGAGTAGTGAGTATAGTAATTCTCGTTCTATCCATCATATAAGCCTAATATGGCTAATAATAAGAGTTAGTATGATAATAATAAGAGTAATGAGTATAGTAATTGTAGTTCTATCGATCATATCGGCATAATATGGTTAATAATATGAGTTAGATTCATAATAATAAGAGTAATAAGTATAGTAATTGTCGTCCTATCGATCATATAAGCATAATATGGCTAATAATATGAGTTAGATTGATAATACTAAGAGTAGTGAGTATAGTAATTCTCGTTCTATCGATCATATAAGCATAATATGGCTAATAATATGAGTTAGATTGATAATAATAACAGTAATAAGTATAGTAATTGTCGTTCTATCGATAATATAAGCATAATATGGCTAATAATATGAGTTAGATTGATAATACTAAGAGTAGTGAGTATAGTGATTCTCGTTCTATCGATCATATAAGCATAATATGGCTAATAATATGAGTTAGATTGATAATAATAAGAATAATAACTACAGTAATTGTCGTTCTATCGATCATATAAGCATAATAAGGCTAATAATATGAGTTAGATTGATAATAATAAGAGTAATAAGTATAGTAATTGTCGTTCTCTCGATCATATGAGCATAATATGGCTAATAATATGAGTTAGAGTGATAATACTAAGAGTAGTGAGTATAGTAATTCTCATTCTATCGATCATTTAAGCATAATATGGCTAATAATATGAGTTAGATTGATAATAATAACAGTAATAAGTATAGTAATTGTCGTTCTATCGATCATATAAGCATAATAAGGCTAATAATATGAGTTAGAGTGATAATACTAAGAGTAGTGAGTATAGTAATTGTCGTTCTATCGATCATATAAGCATAATATGGCTAATAAAATGAGTTAGATTGATAATAATAACAGTAATAAGTATAGTAACTGTCGTTCTATCGATAATATAAGCATAATATGGCTAATAATATGAGTTAGATTGATAATACTAAGAGTAGTGAGTATAGTAATTGTCGTTCTATCGATCATATAAGCATAATATGGCTAATAATATGATATAGATTGATAATAATAAGAGTAATAAGTATAGTATTTGTCGTTCTATCGATCATGTAAGCATAATATGGCTAATAATACGAGTTAGATTGATAATAATAAGAGTAATAAGTATAGTAATTGTCGTTCTATCGATCATTTAAGCATAATATGGCTAATAATATGAGTTAGATTGATAATAATAACAGTAATAAGTATAGTAATTGTCGTTCTATCGATAATATAAGCATAATATGGCTAATAATATGAGTTAGAGTGATAATACTAAGAGTAGTGAGTAGAGTAATTCTCGTTCTATCGATCATATAAGCATAATATGGCTAATAATATGAGTTAGATTGATAATAATAACAGTAATAAGTATAGTAACTGTCGTTCTATCGATAATATAAGCATAATATGGCTAATAATATGAGTTAGATTGATAATACTAAGAGTAGTGAGTATAGTAATTGTCGTTCTATCGATCATATAAGCATAATATGGCTAATAATATGATATAGATTGATAATAATAAGAGTAATAAGTATAGTATTTGTCGTTCTATCGATCATGTAAGCATAATATGGCTAATAATACGAGTTAGATTGATAATAATAAGAGTAATAAGTATAGTAATTGTCGTTCTATCGATCATTTAAGCATAATATGGCTAATAATATGAGTTAGATTGATAATAATAACAGTAATAAGTATAGTAATTGTCGTTCTATCGATAATATAAGCATAATATGGCTAATAATATGAGTTAGATTGATAATACTAAGAGTAGTGAGTATAGTAATTCTCGTTCTATCGATCATATAAGCATAATAAGGCTAATAATATGAGTTAGATTGATAATAATAAGAGCAATAAGTATAGTAATTGTCGTTCTCTCGATCATATAAGCATAATATGGCTAATAATATGAGTTAGAGTGATAATACTAAGAGTAGTGAGTATAGTAATTCTCATTCTATCGATCATTTAAGCATAATATGGCTAATAATATGAGTTAGATTGATAATAATAACAGTAATAAGTATAGTAATTGTCGTTCTATCGATAATATAAGCATAATATGGCTAAATAATATGAGTTAGATTGATAATACTAAGAGTAGTGAGTATAGTAATTCTCGTTCTATCCATCATATAAGCATAATATGGCTAATAATATGAGTTAGATTGATAATAATAAGAGTAATGAGTATAGTAATTGTAGTTCTATCGATCATATCGGCATAATATGGTTAATAATATGAGTTAGATTCATAATAATAAGAGTAATAAGTATAGTAATTGTCGTTCTATCGATCATATAAGCATAATATGGCTAATAATATGAGTTAGATTGATAATACTAAGAGTAGTGAGTATAGTAATTCTCATTCTATCGATCATATAAGCATAATATGGCTAATAATATGAGTTAGATTGATAATAATAAGAGTAATGAGTATAGTAATTGTAGTTCTATCGATCATTTAAGCATAATATGGCTAATAATATGAGTTAGATTGATAACAATAAGAGTAATGAGTATAGTAATTGTAGTTCTATCGATCATATCTGCATAATATGGTTAATAATATGAGTTAGATTGATAACAATAAGAGTAGTAAGTATAGTATTTGTCGTTCTATCGATCATATAAGCATAATATGGCTAATAATATGAGTTAGATTGATAATAATAAGAGTAATAAGTATAGTAATTGTCGTTCTATCGATCATTTAAGCATAATATGGGTAATAATATGAGTCAGATTGATAATAATAACAGTAATAAGTATAGTAATTGTCGTTCTATCGATAATATAAGCATAATATGGCTAATAATATGAGTTAGATTGATAATACTAAGAGTAGTGAGTATAGTAGTTCTCGTTCTATCGATCATATAAGCATAATATGGCTAATAATATGAGTTAGATTGATAATAATAAGAGTAATAAGTATAGTAATTGTCGTTCTATCGATCATATAAGCATAATATGGCTAATAATATGAGTTAGATTGATAATAATAACAGTAATAAGTATAGTAATTGTCGTTCTATCGATAATATAACCATAATATGGCTAGAAATATGAGTTAGATTGATAATACTAAGAGTAGTGAGTATAGTAATTCTCGTTCTATCGATCATATAAGCATAATATGGCTAATAATATGAGTTAGATTGATAATAATAAGAGTAATAAGTATAGTAATTGTCGTTCTATCGATCATTTAAGCATAATATGGGTAATAATATGAGTCAGATTGATAATAATAACAGTAATAAGTATAGTAATTGTCGTTCTATCGATAATATAAGCATAATATGGCTAATAATATGAGTTAGATTGATAATACTAAGAGTAGTGAGTATAGTAGTTCTCGTTCTATCGATCATATAAGCATAATATGGCTAATAATATGAGTTAGATTGATAATAATAAGAGTAATAAGTATAGTAATTGTCGTTCTATCGATCATATAAGCATAATATGGCTAATAATATGAGTTAGATTGATAATAATAACAGTAATAAGTATAGTAATTGTCGTTCTATCGATAATATAACCATAATATGGCTAGAAATATGAGTTAGATTGATAATACTAAGAGTAGTGAGTATAGTAATTCTCGTTCTATCGATCATATAAGCATAATATGGCTAATAATATGAGTTAGATTGATAATAATAAGAGTAATAAGTATAGTAATTGTCGTTCTATCGATCATTTAAGCATAATATGGCTAATAATATGAGTTAGATTGATAATAATAACAGTAATAAGTATAGTAATTGTCGTTCTATCGATAATATAAGCATAATATGGCTAATAATATGAGTTAGATTGATAATACTATGAGTAGTGAGTATAGTAATTCTCGTTCTATCGATCATATAAGCATAATATGGCTAATAATATGAGTTAGATTGATAATAATAAGAGTAATGAGTATAGTAATTGTAGTTCTATCGATCATATCGGCATAATATGGTTAATAATATGAGTTAGATTCATAATAATAAGAGTAATAAGTATAGTATTTGTCGTTCTATCGATCATGTAAGCATAATATGGCTAATAATACGAGTTAGATTGATAATAATAAGAGTAATAAGTATAGTAATTGTCGTTCTATCGATCATTTAAGCATAATATGGCTAATAATATGAGTTAGATTGATAATACTAAGAGTAGTGAGTATAGTAGTTCTCGTTCTATCGATCATATAAGCATAATATGGCTAATAATATGAGTTAGATTGATAATAATAAGAGTAATAAGTATAGTAATTGTCGTTCTATCGATCATATAAGCATAATATGGCTAATAATATGAGTTAGATTGATAATAATAACAGTAATAAGTATAGTAATTGTCGTTCTATCGATAATATAACCATAATATGGCTAGAAATATGAGTTAGATTGATAATACTAAGAGTAGTGAGTATAGTAATTCTCGTTCTATCGATCATATAAGCATAATATGGCTAATAATATGAGTTAGATTGATAATAATAAGAGTAATAAGTATAGTAATTGTCGTTCTATCGATCATTTAAGCATAATATGGCTAATAATATGAGTTAGATTGATAATAATAACAGTAATAAGTATAGTAATTGTCGTTCTATCGATAATATAAGCATAATATGGCTAATAATATGAGTTAGATTGATAATACTATGAGTAGTGAGTATAGTAATTCTCGTTCTATCGATCATATAAGCATAATATGGCTAATAATATGAGTTAGATTGATAATAATAAGAGTAATGAGTATAGTAATTGTAGTTCTATCGATCATATCGGCATAATATGGTTAATAATATGAGTTAGATTCATAATAATAAGAGTAATAAGTATAGTATTTGTCGTTCTATCGATCATGTAAGCATAATATGGCTAATAATACGAGTTAGATTGATAATAATAAGAGTAATAAGTATAGTAATTGTCGTTCTATCGATCATTTAAGCATAATATGGCTAATAATATGAATTAGATTGATAATAATAACAGTAATAAGTATAGTAATTGTCGTTCTATCGATAATATAAGCATAATATGGCTAATAATATGAGTTAGATTGATAATACTAAGAGTAGTGAGTATAGTAATTCTCGTTCTATCCATCATATAAGCATAATATGGCTAATAATAAGAGTTAGTATGATAATAATAAGAGTAATAACTACAGTAATTGTCGTTCTATCGATCATATAAGCATAATAAGGCTAATAATATGAGTTAGATTGATAATAATAAGAGTAATAAGTATAGTAATTGTCGTTCTCTCGATCATATGAGCATAATATGGCTAATAATATGAGTTAGAGTGATAATACTAAGAGTAGTGAGTATAGTAATTTTCATTCTATCGATCATTTAAGCATAATATGGCTAATAATATGAGTTAGATTGATAATAATAACAGTAATAAGTATAGTAATTGTCGTTCGATCGATAATATAACCATAATATGGCTAATAATATGAGTTAGATTGATAATACTAAGAGTAGTGAGTATAGTAATTCTCGTTCTATCGATCATATAAGCATAATAAGGCTAATAATATGAGTTAGAGTGATAATACTAAGAGTAGTGAGTATAGTAATTCTCATTCTATCGATCATATAAGCATAATATGGCTAATAATATGAGTTAGATTGATAATAATAAGAGTAATGAGTATAGTAATTGTAGTTCTATCGATCATATCGGCATAATATGGTGAATAATATGAGTTAGATTCATAATAATAAGAGTAATAAGTATAGTAATTGTCGTTCTATCGATCATATAAGCATAATATGGCTAATAATATGAGTTAGATTGATAATACTAAGAGTAGTGAGTATAGTAATTCTCGTTCTATCGATCATATAAGCATAATATGGCTAATAATATGAGTTAGAGTGATAATACTAAGAGTAGTGAGTATAGTAATTCTCATTCTATCGATCATTTAAGCATAATATGGCTAATAATATGAGTTAGATTGATAATAATAACAGTAATAAGTATAGTAATTGTCGTTCTATCGATAATATAAGCATAATATGGCTAAATAATATGAGTTAGATTGATAATACTAAGAGTAGTGAGTATAGTAATTCTCGTTCTATCCATCATATAAGCATAATATGGCTAATAATATGAGTTAGATTGATAATAATAAGAGTAATGAGTATAGTAATTGTAGTTCTATCGATCATATCGGCATAATATGGTTAATAATATGAGTTAGATTCATAATAATAAGAGTAATAAGTATAGTAATTGTCGTTCTATCGATCATATAAGCATAATATGGCTAATAATATGAGTTAGATTGATAATACTAAGAGTAGTGAGTATAGTAATTGTCGTTCTATCGATCATTTAAGCATAATATGGCTAATAATATGAGTTAGATTGATAATAATAACAGTAATAAGTATAGTAATTGTCGTTCTATCGATAATATAAGCATAATATGGCTAATAATATGAGTTAGAGTGATAATACTAAGAGTAGTGAGTAGAGTAATTCTCGTTCTATCGATCATATAAGCATAATATGGCTAATAATATGAGTTAGATTGATAATAATAACAGTAATAAGTATAGTAACTGTCGTTCTATCGATAATATAAGCATAATATGGCTAATAATATGAGTTAGATTGATAATACTAAGAGTAGTGAGTATAGTAATTGTCGTTCTATCGATCATATAAGCATAATATGGCTAATAATATGATATAGATTGATAATAATAAGAGTAATAAGTATAGTATTTGTCGTTCTATCGATCATGTAAGCATAATATGGCTAATAATACGAGTTAGATTGATAATAATAAGAGTAATAAGTATAGTAATTGTCGTTCTATCGATCATTTAAGCATAATATGGCTAATAATATGAGTTAGATTGATAATAATAACAGTAATAAGTATAGTAATTGTCGTTCTATCGATAATATAAGCATAATATGGCTAATAATATGAGTTAGATTGATAATACTATGAGTAGTGAGTATAGTAATTCTCGTTCTATCGATCATATAAGCATAATATGGCTAATAATATGAGTTAGATTGATAATAATAAGAGTAATGAGTATAGTAATTGTAGTTCTATCGATCATATCGGCATAATATGGTTAATAATATGAGTTAGATTCATAATAATAAGAGTAATAAGTATAGTATTTGTCGTTCTATCGATCATGTAAGCATAATATGGCTAATAATACGAGTTAGATTGATAATAATAAGAGTAATAAGTATAGTAATTGTCGTTCTATCGATCATTTAAGCATAATATGGCTAATAATATGAGTTAGATTGATAATAATAACAGTAATAAGTATAGTAATTGTCGTTCTATCGATAATATAAGCATAATATGGCTAATAATATGAGTTAGATTGATAATACTAAGAGTAGTGAGTATAGTAATTCTCGTTCTATCCATCATATAAGCATAATATGGCTAATAATAAGAGTTAGTATGATAATAATAAGAGTAATGAGTATAGTAATTGTAGTTCTATCGATCATATCGGCATAATATGGTTAATAATATGATTTAGATTCATAATAATAAGAGTAATAAGTATAGTAATTGTCGTTCTATCGATCACATAAGCATAATATGGCTAATAATATGAGTTAGATTGATAATACTAAGAGTAGTGAGTATAGTAATTGTCGTTCTATCGATCATTTAAGCATAATATGGCTAATAATATGAGTTAGATTGATAATAATAACAGTAATAAGTATAGTAATTGTCGTTCTATCGATAATATAAGCATAATATGGCTAATAATATGAGTTAGATTGATAATACTAAGAGTAGTGAGTATAGTAATTCTCGTTCTATCCATCATATAAGCATAATATGGCTAATAATAAGAGTTAGTATGATAATAATAAGAGTAATGAGTATAGTAATTGTAGTTCTATCGATCATATCGGCATAATATGGTTAATAATATGATTTAGATTCATAATAATAAGAGTAATAAGTATAGTAATTGTCGTTCTATCGATCACATAAGCATAATATGGCTAATAATATGAGTTAGAGTGATAATACTAAGAGTAGTGAGTATAGTAATTTTCATTCTATCGATCATTTAAGCATAATATGGCTAATAATATGAGTTAGATTGATAATAATAACAGTAATAAGTATAGTAATTGTCGTTCGATCGATAATATAACCATAATATGGCTAATAATATGAGTTAGATTGATAATACTAAGAGTAGTGAGTATAGTAATTCTCGTTCTATCGATCATATAAGCATAATAAGGCTAATAATATGAGTTAGAGTGATAATACTAAGAGTAGTGAGTATAGTAATTCTCATTCTATCGATCATATAAGCATAATATGGCTAATAATATGAGTTAGATTGATAATAATAAGAGTAATGAGTATAGTAATTGTAGTTCTATCGATCATATCGGCATAATATGGTGAATAATATGAGTTAGATTCATAATAATAAGAGTAATAAGTATAGTAATTGTCGTTCTATCGATCATATAAGCATAATATGGCTAATAATATGAGTTAGATTGATAATACTAAGAGTAGTGAGTATAGTAATTCTCGTTCTATCGATCATATAAGCATAATATGGCTAATAATATGAGTTAGATTGATAATAATAAGAGTAATAACTACAGTACTTGTCGTTCTATCGATCATATAAGCATAATAAGGCTAATAATATGAGTTAGATTGATAATAATAAGAGCAATAAGTATAGTAATTGTCGTTCTCTCGATCATATAAGCATAATATGGCTAATAATATGAGTTAGAGTGATAATACTAAGAGTAGTGAGTATAGTAATTCTCATTCTATCGATCATTTAAGCATAATATGGCTAATAATATGAGTTAGATTGATAATAATAACAGTAATAAGTATAGTAATTGTCGTTCTATCGATAATATAAGCATAATATGGCTAAATAATATGAGTTAGATTGATAATACTAAGAGTAGTGAGTATAGTAATTCTCGTTCTATCCATCATATAAGCATAATATGGCTAATAATATGAGTTAGATTGATAATAATAAGAGTAATGAGTATAGTAATTGTAGTTCTATCGATCATATCGGCATAATATGGTTAATAATATGAGTTAGATTCATAATAATAAGAGTAATAAGTATAGTAATTGTCGTTCTATCGATCATATAAGCATAATATGGCTAATAATATGAGTTAGATTGATAATACTAAGAGTAGTGAGTATAGTAATTCTCGTTCTATCGATCATATAAGCATAATATGGCTAATAATATGAGTTAGATTGATAATAATAAGAGTAATAAGTATAGTAATTGTCGTTCTATCGATCATATAAGCATAATATGGCTAATAATATGAGTTAGATTGATAATACTAAGAGTAGTGAGTATAGTAATTCTCGTTCTATCGATCATATATGCATAATATGGCTAATAATATGAGTTAGATTGATAATAATAAGAGTAATAACTACAGTAATTGTCGTTCTATCGATCATATAAGGCTAATAATATGAGTTAGAGTGATAATACTAAGAGTAGTGAGTATAGTAATTCTCATTCTATCGATCATATAAGCATAATATGGCTAATAATATGAGTTAGATTGATAATAATAAGAGTAATGAGTATAGTAATTGTAGTTCTATCGATCATTTAAGCATAATATGGCTAATAATATGAGTTAGATTGATAATAATAAGAGTAATGAGTATAGTAATTGTAGTTCTATCGATCATATCTGCATAATATGGTTAATAATATGAGTTAGATTGATAACAATAAGAGTAGTAAGTATAGTATTTGTCGTTCTATCGATCATATAAGCATAATATGGCTAATAATATGAGTTAGATTGATAATAATAAGAGTAATAAGTATAGTAATTGTCGTTCTATCGATCATTTAAGCATAATATGGCTAATAATATGAGTCAGATTGATAATAATAACAGTAATAAGTATAGTAATTGTCGTTCTATCGATAATATAAGCATAATATGGCTAATAATATGAGTTAGATTGATAATACTAAGAGTAGTGAGTATAGTAGTTCTCGTTCTATCGATCATATAAGCATAATATGGCTAATAATATGAGTTAGATTGATAATAATAAGAGTAATAAGTATAGTAATTGTCGTTCTATCGATCATATAAGCATAACATGGCTAATAATATGAGTTAGATTGATAATAATAACAGTAATAAGTATAGTAATTGTCGTTCTATCGATAATATAACCATAATATGGCTAGAAATATGAGTTAGATTGATAATACTAAGAGTAGTGAGTATAGTAATTCTCGTTCTATCGATCATATAAGCATAATATGGCTAATAATATGAGTTGGATTGATAATAATAAGAGTAATAAGTATAGTAATTGTCGTTCTATCGATCATTTAAGCATAATATGGCTAATAATATGAGTTAGATTGATAATAATAACAGTAATAAGTATAGTAATTGTCGTTCTATCGATAATATAAGCATAATATGGCTAATAATATGAGTTAGATTGATAATACTATGAGTAGTGAGTATAGTAATTCTCGTTCTATCGATCATATAAGCATAATATGGCTAATAATATGAGTTAGATTGATAATAATAAGAGTAATGAGTATAGTAATTGTAGTTCTATCGATCATATCGGCATAATATGGTTAATAATATGAGTTAGATTCATAATAATAAGAGTAATAAGTATAGTATTTGTCGTTCTATCGATCATGTAAGCATAATATGGCTAATAATACGAGTTAGATTGATAATAATAAGAGTAATAAGTATAGTAATTGTCGTTCTATCGATCATTTAAGCATAATATGGCTAATAATATGAGTTAGATTGATAATAATAACAGTAATAAGTATAGTAATTGTCGTTCTATCGATAATATAAGCATAATATGGCTAATAATATGAGTTAGATTGATAATACTAAGAGTAGTGAGTATAGTAATTCTCGTTCTATCCATCATATAAGCATAATATGGCTAATAATAAGAGTTAGTATGATAATAATAAGAGTAATGAGTATAGTAATTGTAGTTCTATCGATCATATCGGCATAATATGGTTAATAATATGAGTTAGATTCATAATAATAAGAGTAATAAGTATAGTAATTGTCGTTCTATCGATCATATAAGCATAATATGGCTAATAATATGAGTTAGATTGATAATACTAAGAGTAGTGAGTATAGTAATTCTCGTTCTATCGATCATATAAGCATAATATGGCTAATAATATGATATAGATTGATAATAATAAGAGTAATAAGTATAGTATTTGTCGTTCTATCGATCATGTAAGCATAATATGGCTAATAATACGAGTTAGATTGATAATAATAAGAGTAATAAATATAGTAATTGTCGTTCTATCGATCATTTAAGCATAATATGGCTAATAATATGAGTTAGATTGATAATAATAACAGTAATAAGTATAGTAATTGTCGTTCTATCGATAATATAAGCATAATATGGCTAATAATATGAGTTAGATTGATAATACTATGAGTAGTGAGTATAGTAATTCTCGTTCTATCGATCATATAAGCATAATATGGCTAATAATATGAGTTAGATTGATAATAATAACAGTAATAAGTATAGTAACTGTCGTTCTATCGATAATATAAGCATAATATGGCTAATAATATGAGTTAGATTGATAATACTAAGAGTAGTGAGTATAGTAATTGTCGTTCTATCGATCATATAAGCATAATATGGCTAATAATATGAGTTAGATTGATAATACTAAGAGTAATAACTACAGTAATTGTCGTTCTATCGATCATATAAGCATAATAAGGCTAATAATATGAGTTAGAGTGATAATACTAAGAGTAGTGAGTATTGTAATTCTCATTCTATCGATCATATAAGCATAATATGGCTAATAATATGAGTTAGATTGATAATAATAACAGTAATAAGTATAGTAACTGTCGTTCTATCGATAATATAAGCATAATATGGCTAATAATATGAGTTAGATTGATAATACTAAGAGTAGTGAGTATAGTAATTGTCGTTCTATCGATCATATAAGCATAATATGGCTAATAATATGATATAGATTGATAATAATAAGAGTAATAAGTATAGTATTTGTCGTTCTATCGATCATGTAAGCATAATATGGCTAATAATACGAGTTAGATTGATAATAATAAGAGTAATAAGTATAGTAATTGTCGTTCTATCGATCATTTAAGCATAATATGGCTAATAATATGAGTTAGATTGATAATAATAACAGTAATAAGTATAGTAATTGTCGTTCTATCGATAATATAAGCATAATATGGCTAATAATATGAGTTAGATTGATAATACTAAGAGTAGTGAGTATAGTAATTCTCGTTCTATCCATCATATAAGCATAATATGGCTAATAATAAGAGTTAGTATGATAATAATAAGAGTAATGAGTATAGTAATTGTAGTTCTATCGATCATATCGGCATAATATGGTTAATAATATGAGTTAGATTCATAATAATAAGAGTAATAAGTATAGTAATTGTCGTTCTATCGATCATATAAGCATAATATGGCTAATAATATGAGTTACATTGATAATACTAAGAGTAGTGAGTATAGTAATTCTCGTTCTATCGATCATATAAGCATAATATGGCTAATAATATGAGTTAGATTGATAATAATAAGAGTAATAACTACAGTAATTGTCGTTCTATCGATCATATAAGCATAATATGGCTAATAATATGAGTTAGATTGATAATAATAACAGTAATAAGTATAGTAATTGTCGTTCTATCGATAATATAACCATAATATGGCTAGAAATATGAGTTAGATTGATAATACTAAGAGTAGTGAGTATAGTAATTCTCGTTCTATCGATCATATAAGCATAATATGGCTAATAATATGAGTTAGATTGATAATAATAAGAGTAATAAGTATAGTAATTGTCGTTCTATCGATCATTTAAGCATAATATGGCTAATAATATGAGTTAGATTGATAATAATAAGAGTAATAAGTATAGTAATTGTCGTTCTCTCGATCATATGAGCATAATATGGCTAATAATATGAGTTAGAGTGATAATACTAAGAGTAGTGAGTATAGTAATTCTCATTCTATCGATCATTTAAGCATAATATGGCTAATAATATGAGTTAGATTGATAATAATAACAGTAATAGGTATAGTAATTGTCGTTCTATCGATAATATAAGCATAATATGGCTAATAATATGAGTTAGATTGATAATACTAAGAGTAGTGAGTATAGTAATTCTCGTTCTATCGATCATATAAGCATAATATGGCTAATAATATGAGTTAGATTGATAATAATAAGAGTAATAAGTATAGTAATTGTCGTTCTATCGATCATTTAAGCATAATATGGGTAATAATATGAGTCAGATTGATAATAATAACAGTAATAAGTATAGTAATTGTCGTTCTATCGATAATATAAGCATAATATGGCTAATAATATGAGTTAGATTGATAATACTAAGAGTAGTGAGTATAGTAGTTCTCGTTCTATCGATCATATAAGCATAATATGGCTAATAATATGAGTTAGATTGATAATAATAAGAGTAATAAGTATAGTAATTGTCGTTCTATCGATCATATAAGCATAATATGGCTAATAATATAAGTTAGATTGATAATAATAACAGTAATAAGTATAGTAATTGTCGTTCTATCGATAATATAACCATAATATGGCTAGTAATATGAGTTAGATTGACAATACTAAGAGTAGTGAGTATAGTAATTCTCGTTCTATCGATCATATAAGCATAATATGGCTAATAATATGAGTTAGATTGATAATAATAAGAGTAATAACTACAGTAATTGTCGTTCTATCGATCATATAAGCATAATATGGCTAATAATATGAGTTAGAGTGATAATACTAAGAGTAGTGAGTATAGTAATTCTCATTCTATCGATCATATAAGCATAATATGGCTAATAATATGAGTTAGATTGATAATAATAAGAGTAATGGGTATAGTAATTGTAGTTCTATCGATCATATAAGCAAAATATGGCTAATAATATGAGTTAGATTGATAATAATAAGAGTAATAACTACAGTAATTGTCGTTCTATCGATCATATAAGCATAATAAGGCTAATAATATGAGTTAGAGTGATAATACTAAGAGTAGTGAGTATAGTAATTGTCGTTCTATCGATCATATAAGCATAATATGGCTAATAAAATGAGTTAGATTGATAATAATAACAGTAATAAGTATAGTAACTGTCGTTCTATCGATAATATAAGCATAATATGGCTAATAATATGAGTTAGATTGATAATACTAAGAGTAGTGAGTATAGTAATTGTCGTTCTATCGATAATATAAGCATAATATGGCTAATAATATGATATAGATTGATAATAATAAGAGTAATAAGTATAGTATTTGTCGTTCTATCGATCATGTAAGCATAATATGGCTAATAATACGAGTTAGATTGATAATAATAAGAGTAATAAGTATAGTAATTGTCGTTCTATCGATCATTTAAGCATAATATGGCTAATAATATGAGTTAGATTGATAATAATAACAGTAATAAGTATAGTAATTGTCGTTCTATCGATAATATAAGCATAATATGGCTAATAATATGAGTTAGATTGATAATACTATGAGTAGTGAGTATAGTAATTCTCGTTCTATCGATCATATAAGCATAATATGGCTAATAATATGAGTTAGATTGATAATAATAAGAGTAATGAGTATAGTAATTGTAGTTCTATCGATCATATCGGCATAATATGGTTAATAATATGAGTTAGATTCATAATAATAAGAGTAATAAGTATAGTTATTGTCGTTCTATCGATCATATAAGCATAATATGGCTAATAATATGAGTTAGATTGATAATACTAAGAGTAATAACTACAGTAATTGTCGTTCTATCGATCATATAAGCATAATAAGGCTAATAATATGAGTTAGAGTGATAATACTAAGAGTAGTAAGTATTGTAATTCTCATTCTATCGATCATATAAGCATAATATGGCTAATAATATGAGTTAGATTGATAATAATAACAGTAATAAGTATAGTAACTGTCGTTCTATCGATAATATAAGCATAATATGGCTAATAATATGAGTTAGATTGATAATACTAAGAGTAGTGAGTATAGTAATTGTCGTTCTATCGATCATATAAGCATAATATGGCTAATAATATGATATAGATTGATAATAATAAGAGTAATAAGTATAGTATTTGTCGTTCTATCGATCATGTAAGCATAATATGGCTAATAATACGAGTTAGATTGATAATAATAAGAGTAATAAGTATAGTAATTGTCGTTCTATCGATCATTTAAGCATAATATGGCTAATAATATGAGTTAGATTGATAATAATAACAGTAATAAGTATAGTAATTGTCGTTCTATCGATAATATAAGCATAATATGGCTAATAATATGAGTTAGATTGATAATACTAAGAGTAGTGAGTATAGTAATTCTCGTTCTATCCATCATATAAGCATAATATGGCTAATAATAAGAGTTAGTATGATAATAATAAGAGTAATGAGTATAGTAATTGTAGTTCTATCGATCATATCGGCATAATATGGTTAATAATATGAGTTAGATTCATAATAATAAGAGTAATAAGTATAGTAATTGTCGTTCTATCGATCATATAAGCATAATATGGCTAATAATATGAGTTACATTGATAATACTAAGAGTAGTGAGTATAGTAATTCTCGTTCTATCGATCATATAAGCATAATATGGCTAATAATATGAGTTAGATTGATAATAATAAGAGTAATAACTACAGTAATTGTCGTTCTATCGATCATATAAGCATAATATGGCTAATAATATGAGTTAGATTGATAATACTAAGAGTAGTGAGTATAGTAATTCTCGTTCTATCCATCATATAAGCATAATATGGCTAATAATAAGAGTTAGTATGATAATAATAAGAGTAATGAGTATAGTAATTGTAGTTCTATCGATCATATCGGCATAATATGGTTAATAATATGAGTTAGATTCATAATAATAAGAGTAATAAGTATAGTAATTGTCGTTCTATCGATCATATAAGCATAATAAGGCTAATAATATGAGTTAGATTGATAATAATAAGAGTAATAAGTATAGTAATTGTCGTTCTCTCGATCATATGAGCATAATATGGCTAATAATATGAGTTAGAGTGATAATACTAAGAGTAGTGAGTATAGTAATTCTCATTCTATCGATCATTTAAGCATAATATGGCTAATAATATGAGTTAGATTGATAATAATAACAGTAATAAGTATAGTAATTGTCGTTCTATCGATAATATAAGCATAATATGGCTAATAATATGAGTTAGATTGATAATACTAAGAGTAGTGAGTATAGTAGTTCTCGTTCTATCGATCATATAAGCATAATATGGCTAATAATATGAGTTAGATTGATAATAATAAGAGTAATAAGTATAGTAATTGTCGTTCTATCGATCATATAAGCATAATATGGCTAATAATATAAGTTAGATTGATAATAATAACAGTAATAAGTATAGTAATTGTCGTTCTATCGATAATATAACCATAATATGGCTAGTAATATGAGTTAGATTGACAATACTAAGAGTAGTGAGTATAGTAATTCTCGTTCTATCGATCATATAAGCATAATATGGCTAATAATATGAGTTAGATTGATAATAATAAGAGTAATAACTACAGTAATTGTCGTTCTATCGATCATATAAGCATAATATGGCTAATAATATGAGTTAGAGTGATAATACTAAGAGTAGTGAGTATAGTAATTCTCATTCTATCGATCATATAAGCATAATATGGCTAATAATATGAGTTAGATTGATAATAATAAGAGTAATGGGTATAGTAATTGTAGTTCTATCGATCATATAAGCAAAATATGGCTAATAATATGAGTTAGATTGATAATAATAAGAGTAATAACTACAGTAATTGTCGTTCTATCGATCATATAAGCATAATAAGGCTAATAATATGAGTTAGAGTGATAATACTAAGAGTAGTGAGTATAGTAATTGTCGTTCTATCGATCATATAAGCATAATATGGCTAATAAAATGAGTTAGATTGATAATAATAACAGTAATAAGTATAGTAACTGTCGTTCTATCGATAATATAAGCATAATATGGCTAATAATATGAGTTAGATTGATAATACTAAGAGTAGTGAGTATAGTAATTGTCGTTCTATCGATCATATAAGCATAATATGGCTAATAATATGATATAGATTGATAATAATAAGAGTAATAAGTATAGTATTTGTCGTTCTATCGATCATGTAAGCATAATATGGCTAATAATACGAGTTAGATTGATAATAATAAGAGTAATAAGTATAGTAATTGTCGTTCTATCGATCATTTAAGCATAATATGGCTAATAATATGAGTTAGATTGATAATAATAACAGTAATAAGTATAGTAATTGTCGTTCTATCGATAATATAAGCATAATATGGCTAATAATATGAGTTAGAGTGATAATACTAAGAGTAGTGAGTAGAGTAATTCTCGTTCTATCGATCATATAAGCATAATATGGCTAATAATATGAGTTAGATTGATAATAATAACAGTAATAAGTATAGTAACTGTCGTTCTATCGATAATATAAGCATAATATGGCTAATAATATGAGTTAGATTGATAATACTAAGAGTAGTGAGTATAGTAATTGTCGTTCTATCGATCATATAAGCATAATATGGCTAATAATATGATATAGATTGATAATAATAAGAGTAATAAGTATAGTATTTGTCGTTCTATCGATCATGTAAGCATAATATGGCTAATAATACGAGTTAGATTGATAATAATAAGAGTAATAAGTATAGTAATTGTCGTTCTATCGATCATTTAAGCATAATATGGCTAATAATATGAGTTAGATTGATAATAATAACAGTAATAAGTATAGTAATTGTCGTTCTATCGATAATATAAGCATAATATGGCTAATAATATGAGTTAGATTGATAATACTATGAGTAGTGAGTATAGTAATTCTCGTTCTATCGATCATATAAGCATAATATGGCTAATAATATGAGTTAGATTGATAATAATAAGAGTAATGAGTATAGTAATTGTAGTTCTATCGATCATATCGGCATAATATGGTTAATAATATGAGTTAGATTCATAATAATAAGAGTAATAAGTATAGTATTTGTCGTTCTATCGATCATGTAAGCATAATATGGCTAATAATACGAGTTAGATTGATAATAATAAGAGTAATAAGTATAGTAATTGTCGTTCTATCGATCATTTAAGCATAATATGGCTAATAATATGAGTTAGATTGATAATAATAACAGTAATAAGTATAGTAATTGTCGTTCTATCGATAATATAAGCATAATATGGCTAATAATATGAGTTAGATTGATAATACTAAGAGTAGTGAGTATAGTAATTCTCGTTCTATCCATCATATAAGCATAATATGGCTAATAATAAGTGTTAGTATGATAATAATAAGAGTAATGAGTATAGTAATTGTAGTTCTATCGATCATATCGGCATAATATGGTTAATAATATGATTTAGATTCATAATAATAAGAGTAATAAGTATAGTAATTGTCGTTCTATCGATCACATAAGCATAATATGGCTAATAATATGAGTTAGATTGATAATACTAAGAGTAGTGAGTATAGTAATTCTCGTTCTATCGATCATATAAGCATAATATGGCTAATAATATGAGTTAGATTGATAATAATAACAGTAATAAGTATAGTAATTGTCGTTCTATCGATAATATAAGCATAATATGGCTAATAATATGAGTTAGATTGATAATACTAAGAGTAGTGAGTATAGTAATTCTCGTTCTATCGATCATATAAGCATAGTATAGCTAATAATATGAGTTAGATTGATAATAATAAGAGTAATAACTACAGTAATTGTCGTTCTATCGATCATATAAGCATAATAAGGCTAATAATATGAGTTAGAGTGATAATACTAAGAGTAGTGAGTATAGTAATTGTCGTTCTCTCGATCATATGAGCATAATATGGCTAATAATATGAGTTAGAGTGATAATACTAAGAGTAGTGAGTATAGTAATTTTCATTCTATCGATCATTTAAGCATAATATGGCTAATAATATGAGTTAGATTGATAATAATAACAGTAATAAGTATAGTAATTGTCGTTCGATCGATAATATAACCATAATATGGCTAATAATATGAGTTAGATTGATAATACTAAGAGTAGTGAGTATAGTAATTCTCGTTCTATCGATCATATAAGCATAATAAGGCTAATAATATGAGTTAGAGTGATAATACTAAGAGTAGTGAGTATAGTAATTCTCATTCTATCGATCATATAAGCATAATATGGCTAATAATATGAGTTAGATTGATAATAATAAGAGTAATGAGTATAGTAATTGTAGTTCTATCGATCATATCGGCATAATATGGTGAATAATATGAGTTAGATTCATAATAATAAGAGTAATAAGTATAGTAATTGTCGTTCTATCGATCATATAAGCATAATATGGCTAATAATATGAGTTAGATTGATAATACTAAGAGTAGTGAGTATAGTAATTCTCGTTCTATCGATCATATAAGCATAATATGGCTAATAATATGAGTTAGATTGATAATAATAAGAGTAATAACTACAGTACTTGTCGTTCTATCGATCATATAAGCATAATAAGGCTAATAATATGAGTTAGATTGATAATAATAAGAGCAATAAGTATAGTAATGGTCGTTCTCTCGATCATATAAGCATAATATGGCTAATAATATGAGTTAGAGTGATAATACTAAGAGTAGTGAGTATAGTAATTCTCATTCTATCGATCATTTAAGCATAATATGGCTAATAATATGAGTTAGATTGATAATAATAACAGTAATAAGTATAGTAATTGTCGTTCTATCGATAATATAAGCATAATATGGCTAAATAATATGAGTTAGATTGATAATACTAAGAGTAGTGAGTATAGTAATTCTCGTTCTATCCATCATATAAGCATAATATGGCTAATAATATGAGTTAGATTGATAATAATAAGAGTAATGAGTATAGTAATTGTAGTTCTATCGATCATATCGGCATAATATGGTTAATAATATGAGTTAGATTCATAATAATAAGAGTAATAAGTATAGTAATTGTCGTTCTATCGATCATATAAGCATAATATGGCTAATAATATGAGTTAGATTGATAATACTAAGAGTAGTGAGTATAGTAATTCTCGTTCTATCGATCATATAAGCATAATATGGCTAATAATATGAGTTAGATTGATAATAATAAGAGTAATAAGTATAGTAATTGTCGTTCTATCGATCATATAAGCATAATATGGCTAATAATATGAGTTAGATTGATAATACTAAGAGTAGTGAGTATAGTAATTCTCGTTCTATCGATCATATATGCATAATATGGCTAATAATATGAGTTAGATTGATAATAATAAGAGTAATAAGTATAGTATTTGTCGTTCTATCGATCATGTAAGCATAATATGGCTAATAATACGAGTTAGATTGATAATAATAAGAGTAATAAGTATAGTAATTGTCGTTCTATCGATCATTTAAGCATAATATGGCTAATAGTATGAGTTAGATTGATAATAATAACAGTAATAAGTATAGTAATTGTCGTTCTATCGATAATATAAGCATAATATGGCTAATAATATGAGTTAGATTGATAATACTATGAGTAGTGAGTATAGTAATTCTCGTTCTATCGATCATATAAGCATAATATGGCTAATAATATGAGTTAGATTGATAATAATAAGAGTAATGAGTATAGTAATTGTAGTTCTATCGATCATATCGGCATAATATGGTTAATAATATGAGTTAGATTCATAATAATAAGAGTAATAAGTATAGTATTTGTCGTTCTATCGATCATGTAAGCATAATATGGCTAATAATACGAGTTAGATTGATAATAATAAGAGTAATAAGTATAGTAATTGTCGTTCTATCGATCATTTAAGCATAATATGGCTAATAATATGAGTTAGATTGATAATAATAACAGTAATAAGTATAGTAATTGTCGTTCTATCGATAATATAAGCATAATATGGCTAATAATATGAGTTAGATTGATAATACTAAGAGTAGTGAGTATAGTAATTCTCGTTCTATCCATCATATAAGCATAATATGGCTAATAATAAGAGTTAGTATGATAATAATAAGAGTAATGAGTATAGTAATTGTAGTTCTATCGATCATATCGGCATAATATGGTTAATAATATGATTTAGATTCATAATAATAAGAGTAATAAGTATAGTAATTGTCGTTCTCTCGATCATATGAGCATAATATGGCTAATAATATGAGTTAGAGTGATAATACTAAGAGTAGTGAGTATAGTAATTTTCATTCTATCGATCATTTAAGCATAATATGGCTAATAATATGAGTTAGATTGATAATAATAACAGTAATAAGTATAGTAATTGTCGTTCGATCGATAATATAACCATAATATGGCTAATAATATGAGTTAGATTGATAATACTAAGAGTAGTGAGTATAGTAATTCTCGTTCTATCGATCATATAAGCATAATAAGGCTAATAATATGAGTTAGATTGATAGTAATAAGAGTAATAAGTATAGTAATTGTCGTTCTATCGATCATATAAGCATAATAAGGCTAATAATATGAGTTAGAGTGATAATACTAAGAGTAGTGAGTATAGTAATTCTCATTCCATCGATCATATAAGCATAATATGGCTAATAATATGAGTTAGATTGATAATAATAAGAGTAATGAGTATAGTAATTGTAGTTCTATCGATCATATCGGCATAATATGGTGAATAATATGAGTTAGATTCATAATAATAAGAGTAATAAGTATAGTAATTGTCGTTCTATCGATCATGTAAGCATAATATGGCTAATAATACGAGTTAGATTGATAATAATAAGAGTAATAAGTATAGTAATTGTCGTTCTATCGATCATTTAAGCATAATATGGCTAATAATATGAGTTAGATTGATAATAATAACAGTAATAAGTATAGTAATTGTTGTTCTATCGATAATATAAGCATAATATGGCTAATAATATGAGTTAGATTGATAATACTATGAGTAGTGAGTATAGTAGTTCTCGTTCTATCGATGATATAAGCATAATATGGCTAATAATATGAGTTAGATTGATAATAATAAGAGTAATGAGTATAGTAATTGTAGTTCTATCGATCATATCGGCATAATATGGTTAATAATATGAGTTAGATTCATAATAATAAGAGTAATAAGTATAGTAATTGTCGTTCTATCGATCATATAAGCATAATATGGCTAATAATATGAGTTAGATTGATAATACTAAGAGTAGTGAGTATAGTAATTGTCGTTCTATCGATCATATAAGCATAATATGGCTAATAATATGATATAGATTGATAATAATAAGAGTAATAAGTATAGTATTTGTCGTTCTATCGATCATGTAAGCATAATATGGCTAATAATACGAGTTAGATTGATAATAATAAGAGTAATAAGTATAGTAATTGTCGTTCTATCGATCATTTAAGCATAATATGGCTAATAATATGAGTAAGATTGATAATAATAACAGTAATAAGTATAGTAATTGTCGTTCTATCGATAATATAAGCATAATATGGCTAATAATATGAGTTAGAGTGATAATACTAAGAGTAGTGAGTAGAGTAATTCTCGTTCTATCGATCATATAAGCATAATATGGCTAATAATATGAGTTAGATTGATAATAATAACAGTAATAAGTATAGTAACTGTCGTTCTATCGATAATATAAGCATAATATGGCTAATAATATGAGTTAGATTGATAATACTAAGAGTAGTGAGTATAGTAATTGTCGTTCTATCGATCATATAAGCATAATATGGCTAATAATATGATATAGATTGATAATAATAAGAGTAATAAGTATAGTATTTGTCGTTCTATCGATCATGTAAGCATAATATGGCTAATAATACGAGTTAGATTGATAATAATAAGAGTAATAAGTATAGTAATTGTCGTTCTATCGATCATATAAGCATAATATGGCTAATAATATGAGTTAGATTGATAATACTAAGAGTAGTGAGTATAGTAATTCTCGTTCTATCGATCATATAAGCATAATATGGCTAATAATATGATATAGATTGATAATAATAAGAGTAATAAGTATAGTATTTGTCGTTCTATCGATCATGTAAGCATAATATGGCTAATAATACGAGTTAGATTGATAATAATAAGAGTAATAAGTATAGTAATTGTCGTTCTATCGATCATTTAAGCATAATATGGCTAATAATATGAGTTAGATTGATAATAATAACAGTAATAAGTATAGTAATTGTCGTTCTATCGATAATATAACCATAATATGGCTAGTAATATGAGTTAGATTGATAATACTAAGAGTAGTGAGTATAGTAATTCTCGTTCTATCGATCATATAAGCATAATATGGCTAATAATATGAGTTAGATTGATAATAATAAGAGTAATAACTACAGTAATTGTCGTTCTATCGATCATATAAGCATAATAAGGCTAATAATATGAGTTAGAGTGATAATACTAAGAGTAGTGAGTATAGTAATTCTCATTCTATCGATCATATAAGCATAATATGGCTAATAATATGAGTTAGATTGATAATAATAAGAGTAATGAGTATAGTAATTGTAGTTCTATCGATCATATCTGCATAATATGGTTAATAATATGAGTTAGATTGATAATAATAAGAGTAGTAAGTATAGTATTTGTCGTTCTATCGATCATATAAGCATAATATGGCTAATAATATGAGTTAGAGTGATAATACTAAGAGTAGTGAGTATAGTAATTGTCGTTCTATCGATCATATAAGCATAATATGGCTAATAAAATGAGTTAGATTGATAATAATAACAGTAATAAGTATAGTAACTGTCGTTCTATCGATAATATAAGCATAATATGGCTAATAATATGAGTTAGATTGATAATACTAAGAGTAGTGAGTATAGTAATTGTCGTTCTATCGATCATATAAGCATAATATGGCTAATAATATGATATAGATTGATAATAATAAGAGTAATAAGTATAGTATTTGTCGTTCTATCGATCATGTAAGCATAATATGGCTAATAATACGAGTTAGATTGATAATAATAAGAGTAATAAGTATAGTAATTGTCGTTCTATCGATCATTTAAGCATAATATGGCTAATAATATGAGTAAGATTGATAATAATAACAGTAATAAGTATAGTAATTGTCGTTCTATCGATAATATAAGCATAATATGGCTAATAATATGAGTTAGAGTGATAATACTAAGAGTAGTGAGTAGAGTAATTCTCGTTCTATCGATCATATAAGCATAATATGGCTAATAATATGAGTTAGATTGATAATAATAACAGTAATAAGTATAGTAACTGTCGTTCTATCGATAATATAAGCATAATATGGCTAATAATATGAGTTAGATTGATAATACTAAGAGTAGTGAGTATAGTAATTGTCGTTCTATCGATCATATAAGCATAATATGGCTAATAATATGATATAGATTGATAATAATAAGAGTAATAAGTATAGTATTTGTCGTTCTATCGATCATGTAAGCATAATATGGCTAATAATACGAGTTAGATTGATAATAATAAGAGTAATAAGTATAGTAATTGTCGTTCTATCGATCATTTAAGCATAATATGGCTAATAATATGAGTTAGATTGATAATAATAACAGTAATAAGTATAGTAATTGTCGTTCTATCGATAATATAAGCATAATATGGCTAATAATATGAGTTAGATTGATAATACTATGAGTAGTGAGTATAGTAATTCTCGTTCTATCGATCATATAAGCATAATATGGCTAATAATATGAGTTAGATTGATAATAATAAGAGTAATGAGTATAGTAATTGTAGTTCTATCGATCATATCGGCATAATATGGTTAATAATATGAGTTAGATTCATAATAATAAGAGTAATAAGTATAGTATTTGTCGTTCTATCGATCATGTAAGCATAATATGGCTAATAATACGAGTTAGATTGATAATAATAAGAGTAATAAGTATAGTAATTGTCGTTCTATCGATCATTTAAGCATAATATGGCTAATAATATGAGTTAGATTGATAATAATAACAGTAATAAGTATAGTAATTGTCGTTCTATCGATAATATAAGCATAATATGGCTAATAATATGAGTTAGATTGATAATACTAAGAGTAGTGAGTATAGTAATTCTCGTTCTATCCATCAT